>NW_025535446.1:0-75000 GCF_020615455.1 Coregonus clupeaformis | reverse complement strand
TTATTTATACTTGTATTTTTACTTTTGATACTTAAGTATATTTTAGCAATTACATTTACTTTTGATACTTAAGTATATTTAAAACCAAATACTTTTAGACTTTTACTCAAGTAGTATTTTACTGGGTGACTTTCACTTTTAGTTGAGTCATTTTCTATTAAGGTATCTTTACTTTTACTCAAGTATGACAATTGGGTACTTTTTTCCACCACTGGAGTTAACATCGTCATGGACGGCAGAAAAGGACTGGAGACGGACATCGGAGCGGGAAAACAACGTGATTAAAAGGAGGAATATACAGTGATTAAAGGATAGGACATTTATTCAACTGTGAAGACAAACCTTTTAATTAAATCTGCTAAATGAGCGAACTTAGGAGGAAATGTCAGTGAGTGAAGTGAATGAAGATCACGTGACTGAGGAAAATATTGCTGTGGTTAAGGACAATATTGAAGTGAGTGACAATCAGGAGCTTATTGAGAAACAAAAAAATATTGGAATTGTTGGAAACATTGGACAGTTTGATAAAAGTATTGAGCAGTGGAGCTCATATACAGAACGGTTTGAATATTTAGTTCTTGTAAATGACATGGATGAGGACAACATTGTGCCTCCATGTTTTAGTGAAATGGGGCCAAAGACATTTAATTTACTAGGCAGCCTGCTACAGCCAGTCAGAACAGGTAATACGACGTATGGGGATATTGTGGAGATACTTAAAGGACATTTTTCACCAGAACCACTAGTTAATGCTGAAAGGTTCAGGTTCCACAGGAGACATCAGGAAGAGGGAGAATCAGTAACAATGTTTGCTGCTGCATTAAAGAAACTACCAGAATACTGAGTTTAATGCTGTTCTAAATGACATCATTAGAGACAGACTAGTATGTGGGCTACGGAGTGAAGCTACACAAAAGAGACTGTTGACTGAAAGTCATCTGACCTTGGCAAAGGACATTGAAATCAGTGTGTCCATGGAACTAGCTGCTAAAGAGGCTCACCAGTTTAGTTCATCAGGAACGTAGTGGGTTCATCTAACAATCCAAATTATCAGCTGATACATTTTAATCTCATACACAGGGTAAACCGTCCACCTAGAAAACATCATTTAATAGAAATCACAACCGCTCCTCTGTGTGATCTATGTAATCAATGTAAGGTTCTGTATTTCTTTTTCTCAGTTCACCTTGTGTTCTTGAACGTAGCCCTGTTTCTTTGTGTTCTTGAACATAGCCCTGTTTCTTTGTGTTCTTGAACTTAGCCCTGTCTTTCATTTTTGTTCATTGACATGGATCAGGACAACATTGTGCCTACATGTTTTAGTGTAATGGGGCCAAAGGCATGTAACTTACTAGGCAGCCTGCTACAGCCAGTCAGAACAGGTAATAAGACGTATGGGGATATTGTGGAGATACTTAAAGGACATTTTTCATCAGAACCACTAGTTACTAAGACTTTTCCTAGCTCGTTTGTGAGAACCAGTTTTAGCCTTCAGTCCTAGTTTTGTTTCACCTGCCTGTTTGCCTACCTGTGTATGACCATTGCCTGCCTGTGACCACGATTCCTGTCTTCTGTAAAGGCGTAATACACACCTGCCGCTCTGAGCGTGAATCTACACCTTTTTCTCCCTGAGTATTCATTACAGTACCCTAATGTTAAGTGTCATAAATGTATAGTTATTAGGTGCTGACATCTTTAAAGATAATAAGAAAGAGGGAAAAAGATAGAAACTAAATGAAATGATGAAAGTATAAAATAGTAACCATCTGGTGAGCTAATACCCTGACCCTACCACAAACCCACTAACCCCCTCCCCAACTGAGGGAGTTAATAAACCATACCCTTAGACGCTAGTCTTTAAGCTAGATGTACCTGCTATGCATAGCATCGCCCCAAAGAGGTTCATTCTAAATTATATGTATATGGCATTAGAAGTGCATTGACTGTTCCCTGTAACATGAATATATTGTTAGTCGAGTCACAAAATACAATTTGAATCAAAGAGACAAACATCGGCAACAATAATAACTGGACTATTTATCCTCACTTGAGCATGTCTCAACAACAACAACAACAACAACAGAGGATGTGTTCATAGTCACCAACAGCGCCTACCCGCACACACAAACGTCAACCAAACGGCATTCAAATATAAAATAGAGACAATTAGTTAAACAATCAACATCCTCCTGATTCAATCACCATCCTCTTCAGTGGGGAGAAAGCCATCCTCCTCTTGTGTAGTATGGGAGAAAGATCCGGAAAGATCATGATTCTGGCATCTCGGTACTTGAGCTCTCCCTTTGCTCGGGCAGCAGAGAGGATGCGGACAGTGTCCTGGTACCGTAGAAATGTAACGACAAATGCCCTGGGTGCAACCTGACCAGGCAGCCGCCTCCGTAGGGTGCGATGGACCCTCTCCATTTCCAGTGGGTGCGCGGAAGGGGGTGGATCCAGAATTTTGGGAATCCATTCCTGTAGAAAGGAGATGGCGTCTCTTCCCTCCACGGCCTCCGGGAAACCTTGAAATCTCAAATTCGAGCGCTTTTGGACATTTACGTAAGAATCTAATTTCTCCCCGAGTTAAGAGATGGCGTCTTCCAACTTCTAGTGCTTTTGAGCCACTTCCTCGCGGACGTCCAGGATGGCAGCCTGTTGGTCAGCATGGTCTTTTTGTAACTTTGTCACTCGTTCCCTTTGTGACTTTCTGGTCTTCGTGGAGTTTATCGACCAGCACATCAATTTTGCTGAGGCGTTCAGAAAGTGTCTCTTGGATTTTAGTTATACCCTTGTCCATCACCATTCTGAACCATATTGGTGCTTCTTCTGAGTTAGCATTCGCAGAGGCCGAAGAAGGGCTGTGAGACACTAGCGGTTCTGGGGGGCAGTGCCCCTGTGACAACAAGCTTGGACCCCCTTGTGGCCCCTCTAAATGCAGAGTCTGAAATAATTATCACAGAATACATTTTTGCGATTATTAGACAGTGCGAAGCGGAACACTAAAGTAACCCAACACATTTTCTACTGGGACTCCTTTAGGCGGAACACAAACAGTATCGTACCACATGGATCTGCACGTTTTTTACTCTTCAGAAGTTGAAAGAAATTTGGCACGAATAATATAGTTCAAGCAGAAGAAGGAAATAAAGAGAGGTGAGCAACATGTTGAATATGTTGTTTTTGTAACATCGTTAACTATTAAATGCATTACAGAAGTGGAACGTTAGATCAGCTAATGTTAACCTGTCCATTTGTTACTTTCTTTGTGAATTAATTAACAAATTGGCTTGAATCCTGGGCTATGTATTCGTTTGCATTGTTTTTGGTTTAGTTTTGTAGCTAATTCTAACAGTCAGGCATCGAAAATGTATGGCAATATGAAAAAGGATATAATATTTGATCAAAAACGCATGTTGCTGAGTGCTTTTACTTAAACCACACTCAGTAAACGCATTGTAACGTTAAAAGGTTAGACATGAAAGCTAGCTACCTAGCGAGTCAGTTATTTTCAGTAAATGAATGAATAAGCTTGGTCCCCATTGCTTTTGCTCTATAGTTGTCACCAACACGAAGAGACAAAAGGACTTCATGTTTCTTCCAAAGAAAAGACAAGTTCAGGTGTGGAGAGAGCAAGAGAGAGCAGAGAGAGACAGCAGGAAGACCATTGGAGAGACTGAGAGTGATGTCAGCCAATCCCGGGAGGAGCCACCGGTGCAGCCAGTGATGAACATGGACCCAAGAACTCTGATGGGGGACAGGAGGAGGAGCTTCAAGGCGGCCTGGTACCACATCCACCCCTGGCTTCAATATTCAAACAAATCAGACTCTTGTGTTTTGTTATGCCTGTCTCAGAGACTGGATTGGATTCAAAATTGGGTTTTAACAACTGGAAGAAGGCAACTTACAAAGAGGGGGGATTTACAAATCATGCAAGGGCTGAGCGGCACAAACAAGCAATGATTACATGGAGAGTCAATCAGAAAGCTGTAAAAAGTAATGCAACACTGGTAAATGCCCTAAACAAGGAACACAACAAACAGGTTCAAGAAAATGGGGAATATATTAAAACAATAGGAGAAGTACTACTACTTACAGCCACACAAAACATTGCACAAAGAGGACACGATGAGTCTGCAGAGTCTGATAATAAAGGGAACTTCATGGCAATCCTAGAAACAATAGCTAAGCATGACACAACTGTGGAAAAAGGTTGACTTCCATTCATAATGCAAAATACACAAGCAAAGGGATTCAGAATGAGGTTCTGAGTTGTTTGGCAGACATGGTTCCAACAGAGATGATAGAAGAAGTGAAAGACAGTGAGGTCTTCAGCATAATGGCAGACGGAAAACAAAAGATGTTAAAACAAAAGGATCAGATATCTCCAGTACTCAGGTACTATTTCAGTGGAGCTGTCCATGAGAGCTGTCTCCACTTTGAATCGGCTGATCCACTAGATGCAGCAGGGCTTACTGACTAAATCATACACATATTAGAAAGTCATGGTCTTGAATACAAAACCAACCTAGTAGGCCAAGCATATGACGGTGCTTCAGTTATGAGTGGCAGCATTCAGGCGTCCAGGCAACGCATTAAAGAACGAGCAAAGCCTTTTACCTCCACTGCAGTGCACACTGTCTACACTTAGTTTTAGTGGATACAGTCAAAGCTGTCCCTGAGGTAGGACAGTTCTTCTCCTTACTAGAAAGACTGTATGTCTTCACATCTGGGTCATACATGTGCATCAAAAATGGCTTAGCGTACAAAGAGAGATGTTCCCAGGTCCACCTAGAGAGCTTCAGAGACTAAGTGACACTCGCTGGGCATGTCGATATATGGCTCTACATACTATTATGGATAGATTGCCTGCCGTTAAGCGAGTCCTGCAAGACATAGTCCAAGAACACAATGGTGACAGATCTGTTGAGGCACGAGGTCTGCTTGCACAGATAGATTTACAATTCATTGTGTTCCTTGTTCCACTGCATAATGTTTTTGGAGAAGCAACATTTCTATCAGAGATGCTACAGTCTTCATCACTTGACCTGTCAAAGACTGTCAATTTAGTTGAAGCCTTAGTTCAAACTTTGAATGACTGCAGGGATGAGTCATTTTCTGATGACCTATGGAATGAAGTGTTGAACACAGCTGAGCAATGGTATACTGCAATACAGCCCCCTGCAAAACCACCAAAAAAGCTAAGCTCTCAATTTAATGGAGACTGTCTACTCAGTACAGTAGGTCAGAGGTCAGATCCAGAAATAGATTAAATACAGTTTTCCTACAACCTTTTTCTACCCTGTCTTAGATCAGATGCTCAATGAGCTCAACAGATGATTCTCTAGCAGAAACTGTGACATAATGAATGGCATCCAAACTCTAAACCCCAAAAGTGATGCATTTCTCAAAGAGAAGTCCCTGTTTCCATTTGCTAGAATGTATGACTCAAATATTGAGGACTTGGGGCATGAACTACATCAGTTCAGAAGAATTTGACAAAGGAAAATCCAGAGTGGCATGCAGAGACCCTCCAGTGTAGTAGAGATAGCATTATTCATTCAGCCTTATAAATCAGTTTTCTTTCAGCTCTTTAAACTGTGTAGAATATCTGTTTCAATCCCTGTTAGTACCGCTTCTTGTGAACAGAGTTTTTCTGCTCTAAAGCTGGTGAAAACGTATCTTAGGTCCACAATGTCAGATGAAAGATTAAGCAATTTAGGTGTATTAAGTATTGAGTCAAGGAGAGCAAAGGCCTTGAATCCAAATGAATTTGCGGATATTTTTGCAAGAAACCACAAAAACCGTAGAATACAGTTGATGTAACTGATACTGAATATGTAATGCAAATGTAAAAAATGTAATGTAAATGCAAATAATAAATAGTTGAATGATTATAAACACGGTCATTTGTCTATTAATGTCTGCAATGCAGTGAAGAAAACGACATGACAACAATAATGTGTGATGTAACTGGCCCCTCTAACAGTACAACTGGCCCCAGCCTGGCCCCTCCCACTGGGAATGTTCTAGAACCACCACTGCTGCTACGGCGACATTGGCCCAGTTATTGTTGAATAATAATGAAGCTAGGTCAATTCAATTCAAATAATATAGCTAGTAACTTCAAAATACTTACAGCTGAAATACACTGCCGTTTTCTTTGTGAACATGGTGAGATGGAGGAAGCCGCATCCACATGTAGAGTTGTGGGGAGGGGACACGTTTCCCAAATAGACACTGGCTTTGGATCAGGTTTAAATTCCCCCCACTAATGATCCTTGTTAGGTTTGGGGGAGGGGAAGCTGATCCTATATCTGTATCTAGGGGAAACTTCACCCCAGCAAAGAGAGACGGGGGAAGAGGAGGAGAGAGAGCGTTGCTCTCAGGATTGACAGATCATGTACAAAATCTACCTGTAGGAAATTGGTTTCAGAATATAATATCTGACCTTTAGCAGTTCTAATGTCTTCATTTGTTCCATTTCATTAGTCTTGTTGATTGATTGCTGATATCTAGTTTCACAGGTGAGATGGTGTTGATGAAGAGCATCCATCCGTTTTAGTACTGCATTAATAGTAATGCATTCATAGACATATAGTTGATACTGGTGGTCCTACCCATCCCCCACTTCACTCCATTAACCCTACACTTGCTGCTCACATGGTGGTTTGTCTCAATGTATCTGACTTTAGGTCAGTTTTTAAGGTTCAGAAGGTAAAGATTGTGTTAGGCTGTGTCAGGAGCACTAGTGGTAATGCTGCCGCTCCCAGATCACACATTGCCCCATATAAGTATACTGTAGCAAGCTGAACCCAACACCTACCAATTACCACCTTCTGATCTCTTGGTGTAATGGATAAGGTGTTGGCTTGATAGTCGCTGGACAAAGGTTCGAGTCCCGGTTGGAGCTATCCCTTAATTCGTTACATTGGTGTCAGAAGTGGGATAGTGCCTGTGAGGCCATCAAAGAGGCATGTACACATGAGAGACTTGCTATAAAGAAGTGTGGGGGCATGCTCTCTCCAAGGAAGGGGGTAATGTAGCGACCTTAATCCAACACCTAGCCACATCATCGAGAGGTTCGGACCTCTTGGCGTAGCGCTTGTTGGGTTCTGACTTCTAAACATGAAATAGACGTATTCATGTCACTGAGGGAGAGAGGGGAATGTATAACGTTTCCATTCTGTCAGGATATGTTATTGTTACTCATCAGGGATCCTATTGGAGGAGAAGAGACACAGTCTGGTACAAGTCAACATGACAGCCGTGAGTTGGGGAGGAGTGAGCAATTTGGGCAGAGGTCAGGTTAGATGAAGTGAGGAAGAACATATATCACTAATCTTCTGGATAGCAACAGAGGTGTATTGGCTGTTCAGATGTGGAAGGAGGGGCTCAGCATAGGAGAAAGGGTTAAATACCAGTGCTTGTGTGAATATGTTATTTGTCTTATGCAGCTGTATGATCCAATGGGTGAATAAACTTGGTTTGAGCTTTACTAAACGTCCCTGAGTTTTACTAAGTTCATTTAGAACCTAACACGCTTAAGGTGTTGGCTTGACAGTTGATGGACCCAGGTTCAAAACCCATTTGGGGCTACCCCCTGAATTCACTACAATATATTTGTTTGCCTACGGGCAGGGAGACCCGGGTTTGAGACGAAAGGGGCATTACACCGTTGCTGTTTGCAAAAAAACACTACATTGGTGGAAGCAGAGGAATGGTGCCTTGGGAGAGGTGTGCACATTTCATGGGCGGGATCTGTACCCAGGTGTCCCATGGGAAAAACCAGTGTCTTGACCATTAGACCAAGAGGTAATGCCCTCTTGACCTGAGGGTGACACTGATTTTGAAGTTGAAGGCAGGACTACCTCATTACCAGATCATGAGACAGACTCATGTTTTCTACACACATGGGATAGTGTAAAAGGAACTTAGCCTAGGAAGCCCATGCTAGAAGTGTTAGGATGTGGAAGTTAGAGAATTAGTCCAGTAACTGAAAGGTCATTGGTTTGAGTCCTGAGCCAGGCAACAAAACGTGGGATTTGATCTGAACTGGCAGATCTGTGACCAACCCCTTCAGAAAGACAAATTCCCTTTGTTCCCTGTAACATGGACTAATACAGTTGTACTGTACTGTGCTGTGCTGCACTTTATTGAACAGAACCTGAGAGTCCAGCATGTCAGGGGATGGGGTGGGGTGGGGGGTGAGAGAAGCAGTGGGGGATGGGTAGCTAGTCTTTGATTGGCTGTAGACCTGGGAGCCACAACTGCCAAGAGAAATTCAATCTACCCTTTTTATCAGCCAAGCCAACATACTGTTTTACACACCATTTTTGTGGACTGTTAATGTTTATATTTAAAATCAACACTGAGCTTTTCATGTTATAATCTGTTATTTATCAAATCTGATAGTAAGATATTGAAACCATATACAATATGCACTAGAAATGGTTGTAATGAAAACCTGGGACACTCCTATAGTCCTATGGAATTATGAGGAGGGGAAAATTATGTATTTCTGAAATATATCAAGTAATTTAGGATTTGAAGTCAATTCTTGCGTGGGAAACTGCAGTCTGGTTTGTTTGTCTGAGTGAACAGAGCAGTTGGGGGAGGGGAATACACATACAATGTTTCAATCTCCAACTGTCTTGTTTCACAGACTCCTGTGAGAGAGAATATAGTAGACGGTTGCTGTCAAAAAGTGATTGGTGAGTTTTCCTGTGTCCTGTGTTTATGACCTTTTAAGGACATCCTGTCCGGACGTTATCTTCACTATTTAGGGTGTGCTTATGTAACTTGATAGTGCAGCTGTTTCTTTGAAGTAAAGCACGTTGATGGGGAATATATGATCTATTACGCTGTGAGAGAAAGAGCACATATTTACCTGATTTGTTACATATTAATAGTTAACAATGAATATGATTAACAATAGCAGAGACATTTCTTAACTACCAATGCTGTGCTTTTGGTAAGGATGGTTCCCTCTAGCTCCCTGCAGCTGGTCTGGGCGTGTAGTCAAGGACATGGGATAGAGATCAACTGGAGGAACAGGTAGACCTGGTAGCTCCCTGCAGCTGGTCTGGGCGTGTAGTCAAGGACATGGGATAGAGATCAACTGGAGGAACAGGTAGACCTGGTAGCTCCCTGCAGCTGGTCTGGGCGTGTAGTCAAGGACATGGGATAGAGATCAACTGGAGGAACAGGTAGACCTGGTAGCTCCCCTGCAGCTGGTCTGGGCGTGTAGTCAAGGACATGGGATAGAGATCAACTGGAGGAACAGGTAGACCTGGTAGCTCCCTGCAGCTGGTCTGGGCGTGTAGTCAAGGACATGGGATAGAGATCAACTGGAGGAACAGACAGACCTGGATTGTTTCAATTTCTCGTTGCTTTCACACAGCCACAAGAAGAAAACATGGTGGCTCCTGATCTGCCAGGGAGGGGCGTGCTTGGATGAAAAGCAGAGATTGTTTTGGACAATTTGCAGAACTTATGAAGAGCTATCGAAATCCTGTTGACTCTGTATTAACTTCTGCCTGCAATTGCATAACTAAAGATATTTTACATATACTCAGAAGCCGTTGTCTGTGTCATTTTCTAAAGTTTAAAGTTTGTTTAAGAATAAGAGAATATCAGCACTGTGCAACGAACCCTCTACAACATGTTTGAAATAAAAAGTAATGGCCTGGTGATTGATGTGTCGTGTACTGACCTAGTTGAACTTCAAGTTTGAACTGTTTGAAAAATGTGAAACAGTTGGGAATTTTTGTAGTGAACTTATGGAGCTGCTGTGTAGTGAGCTTGTGACCCCTTGTAGAATGAAAAAGTAATTTCTGGGTAGGTCTGCCTGAGTATAAGTAAGTGTTAGACTTGTCCTGTGAACGCTACGAGCGACAAGAAACCTCAAGAGAGATGAACCACAGAAAACTCCAGAAAACACGTCTCCTAGACTAATTCTAGGTGTGTTGTGTCCTTCATGTCTGGGCCACAAGGACAAAACCATCGATGCCATTCTTTGTGATGCACCTGATTGTTTTAACGGTGGGATTGATATGAGTGGAGGCCAACCGGACGATTCAACAGTGAAGATTTTCACACACAGCTGTCTCAACAACCTTTTTCAGCCAAAAACCGGGAGTTTTTCTCCTGCGTTTCGCATGAGGGAATGGCTTAAGATAAGACTTGCTCTATGTCAGATCTAAAAGGCCCTGAATGGACCATCCCTGCCTGGGTATGCACTGGAAGAGGAAGTCTGTGGGCCAGATGATTTGAAAGTCATACGAATCTCTTCAGTAGCGTAGAGTCCAGACTCCAAAGTGACAATTTTAGGTTGTTCTGAATTCAATAGCGCAAATGCCACCAAATCTGTTAGTTCGTATGACAGAGGTCAACTATTTTGTGCCTGTCTTTAGCTTCAAGTGGCGAGATTGGTTTAAGGTGCTTGATATGATGAAACAAGTGCAACAGTTTTTCCACCATCGTGAACATTTACGAAGATGGTCCCTTCTGTCCTCAAGACAAAACTTGGGCTTATCGGCAAGATGGTTGATCTATCATGGAAAAGAAAACATGCAAAACCTTGAAGGCCATGGAGAGCCTGGTGGAAGAGGCAACGTCTGAGTCCCTCACAGCTTGAAGACGGGGATTTGGAGACTGATGGGGGTGTCGGGTTACAAAAGGCCCCTGAAAAGGAGAAAAATGCTGATTCTGCTTTTTTTCTAAGAAAATAATTATTAGAATAATTATACATTTAAACATGTATTGTTTAGTACGGTGTAGTATTGTGTAATAATACAGTTTATGATCCATATAAAGGTTTAGTAGTAAACATTAGTGTCATAGTTTAATATTCAATATATATCCGGGAGGCGTCCGAGGATGGAATGTCCAGTGGATGTCTCAGTCAATTAAAAACAAAAAAGGTATTTGTATTCTTAATGATGTCCCGTTTTACTGCTGACCTAAACAGATCCATTTGACCCCATAAAAGAGCGTCCGTGGGATGTCTCAGTCAACCAAGAAAAAAAACCCAGAGGACCAGAAGGCCTGAAGACATACATCTTAAAGAGACTCCTTGAATCATTTATTCCTCATGGAGCATTTTGAAGGTGAGTTGAATTTTCAATATGATGAAGGCTTTTATATCTAACTATGCATATATATATATATATATATATATATATATATATATATATATATATATATATATATATATATATATATATATATACATATATATATATATATATATATATATATATATATATATATATATATATATACATATATATATATATATATATATATATATATATATATATATATATATATATATTTATTTATGTTGTATATTATAAATGAATGTTTTTAATAATGTATTGTATAAAATGATATAGTATATAATGAATGAGATGTTGTGTTATAGATTTTTTAAACGAGAATGGACTCTACCTACTTATGTATATATCCTACTGTTTATACCAAACAAATGTCAATTTTATGTGACATGTCTCAAGGTGTCTCAGAACCCATGAAAATGCATGCCAAACCAAGTCTCTACTCAAGAGTGGACCACTGGCTCTACCTAGTGGATGTACCGTTACCCCACAGTTACATAAAAATTACTAGTCACTTGATTGTGTGTGTGTGTGTGTGTGTGTGTGTCTAGAATGTTAGTATAATATTATATATATATATATATATATATATGTATATATATATATATATATATACCTACATATGTATTTATCCTACTGTTTTTACCAACCAAATTTCAATTTTATGTGAAATGTCTCGAAGTATCTCAGAACCATGAAATGACATGCCAAAGCAAGGCTCTAATCAAGAGTGGACCACTGGCTCCACCTAATGGATTTTCAGTTACATCACAGTTAAAAATAATAACCTAGCCACTTGCTTATGGACAGTATATGAATATACAGAGACATGAGACAAAACAATGGACCTGTAGAATGGAATAAGTTATAAGACCTCTATGATTCATTTCATTTGTCAGTTCTTCCAGCTAATGTGAGATGTTTAGATGACATAACATTTGAGGACACATACTGTAATTTAGCTGGCCATCTTTTCCCCTCCCTTTCTGGCTGCCCTCCCCCTTCCCTTCTAAGTTCAAGTTGGTTTATTTGTCATATACATGGAGTTAACATTGCAATGAAATGCTGACTAGCAGGTTAACCTCTTGACAACAACAATAGAACAAGCCAGTAGCTAAGTTAATATAAAGAGTAATACAATAGTAATAAACCCTGCATTCATAACTATCCTTAACATACCTGGGGTGTTTCTGGGATAGAGGTTTGATATAAAAGTCAATATAATCAGCAATACAGGAAGATTCTGAGACACAATCACTTACTATTGGTCAGCCGTAGGGAACCGCCAACGTCTCAGGAGATATGTATTTTTAGGCAGTAAGTAAAACTGCCTAGGCCTGCCTAGTGATGATGCTGCCCGAGCTCCAGTTAGCTCCCGTGTGCAGAGCCTACCCACCCTTCCACAAGACCGCCAGGATAATGGCTCCACAGCCCCCTCCACCTCCGACTGTTCCTGACTATCTTGGAACAGAGGTGCCAGCCCAGATTAGCCTAGAATCTTACAGTAGCCGCAGGTTTTCTGTCCAAAAACCTTCATTTAATAGCAACTGGTTCATAAGAAGAGAGTGTCTGGAATACTCGCTTACTGAAGATGCTGCATTGCTGAAAGTTCTGCGTGGGGTCCATCTATTGGGAGATGGCTAACTAGTCTGTATTTTCCACTGATTCATGTGGATGCCAGTGCACACATTGGCTGTAAAAGTGGGTAAAAACAGAAAGCATATAACTGTAGCTATGTGGTCTTTACTTGGGTGTGTTTCAGCAGGGTGAGGTCAGAGAGATGCTTCCAAGTCAGTATTTTTCAGAACTCATAAAATCCTTTACACAATCTGATGGGATGAATGTTCAACCCCATTTAAATGACCATAAAGTCTATATAGCACCTTTAAGTTAAGACATCACAGATCTGTTCATGGCAAAGCAGTTCAATTAATGATATTAATTGATTCTTAAAGAATATAACTTATAAATCATGAGCCTCATCTTGAGGAGTCACCTGTGACAGTATTCATAAAGAGTAGGAGTACTGATCTGGGATCAGTTTTTCCTTTTAGATCATAATGAATAAGATTAAATGGACAGGGGGGACCTGATCCTAGATCAGCACTCCTCCTCTGGGAAACTGCATGTATGAAACCGAACACATAGTCGTAGTCTAGTTACAGCAGGTGTTTACTTCCATCTAGTGGAAGATACCAATAAAACACTTTATTATCAGGGTGGGGTTGCGGCTGAGCTGAAACAGAAAGTAAAGTTGTTATTTTGTACAGCAGGGGTGTCAAACGTCCGGCCCGCAGGCCGGATCAGGCCCGCAAACGGGTTTAATCCGGCACGCGAGATGATTTTGTAAAGTATAAAAATGAGATGAAATTTTTCAATAAAAGAAACTGCTGTTCCAATTGTGGATAATGATGCGCTATAGCAATTGTGTTAAGCAAGCAAACTGTTTATACCGGGGCAGAGCAAATAGGTCAAGCAAGTGCAGCCAGTCCGGTGAGCTACTTTGTTTTGCCCGTGTCGTATCGGATGAATGGTGGCAATTATTGCTGATGAACAAAAGGAGTCTGCTCATACTGCACGTTGATCATAAGGTTTATTCAGATCACAAGCTTCAGCATGGGTGACAGACTCGCGAGGTCTGGAGAGCAGTGTCCTCCAATTCTAATTGCTGCTCTCACGTCTTCCTCCCCTAACCCCCTTATTTATAAACAATGAAACTCCCTCCTCTGGCCAATCACCAGTCTCCCTTTTTATAGCCTTCCAAGAGTTGAATGGCTCCCTCTACTGTTCAATCCCCGTATCTTACAACCCACTTCCTGTCTGTCATATGTGACGTCACGCTAAAACCTTCCCTCTCGATAGCAATAATCAACCTTCCATTTCTTCATGAAAAACATTTAACAAAGACATAATTTTAATACACTACATATTCCCCCCTTTCGAGACAACCTAAACGTCTCGAAACCAAACAGAATAGGATTATGACTATTAACCATTTATCTTATTGAGTATCTTTAACATTAAACCAAACACATTCTCCTCTAGAGTGTAAATACCTTTCTATGAAATACCTGTTTATGGAGTGTAAATACATTACTATGAAATATGAACAACTGTTTATGAAGTATGAATACATTACTATGACATATGAAGAAATCTCTATGGAGTATGAATACATTACTATGACATATGAAGAAATCTCTATGGAGTGTAAGAGCGAAAAACTGTCTGGCAGCCTTCCATCCATATCAATCAAGACAGTAAAATTCTCTCACGGTCCCTCTGCCCCAGGCAACCACCGTCGGTACTCCAGATAACCTCATTAACCATGTAAATGCATTTGAAACTATGATGCAATTAAATACACATGTAAGCCCCTGCAAACAAAAACATTCATTGTACGGCTGGTCAACCCATAGGACCGGACAATGAAACTCTCCCTTCCTAGCCTCTCTGTCCCTAAACATTCACCGAAATAAACAAAAACATCTAAGATCCTTACATGTAGTCAATAACATCAAACATCATTCTACCAAAATTAATACCTAAAAATATGACACAATTATGTATTACACATGTCTATATTTCATTGCAAACACTGGAATGTAGTCCACTACACTTCATCTCCCTGTAGTGTCCTCTTCCAATGGACTTGTTGATGATGGAATCAGCCACACCCTCCTTGTTTCATCTCCTCCAGTCATATTGTCCCTTCATATTGTCTTTGTTTGAGTATTCCAATCTCCACATGTTCTCCCAAATGCTTCTGGAATGACAAGAAAATAAACGACCAAACAGTATCTTTTGCAAAACAACATTTTCAAATTAAACCTCAACATCAATTTAAGAATATAAAAATGACCTATAAATGATGTATGAATCACATTAACCTATCCCCCCCTTGATTCATAAATCATACCAACATCACCCTACTATTGAATTTTTTTGTTTTGAAAAATAATCAACTCATAAAAAAAAAGATATTTATCCATCAGTAGTCCATCCATCTTTATCCAGATCAGGAACAGTCAACACCGGCATCTGAGTGTTGTCTCCAGGAATCACTCTCCAACCTATCTCAATATCATAGCTTCCTCAAAAGTCAGTAACATATTACACAGTGCTATCAAAGCTGTCATTAACCCATCACTGCCCCCTACTGGCCTAACTGATCTTGCAACCAAATGCATCCCTGATATTTTCCAACGCATCTATAACACTCGTGATCTTTTCTGAACTATCTGGACTCAAATTATAACTAATAGTTATCAATATGATCTTCCCAAATGTTACACCATACCATGGAAACCGTCCCCTTCTCCCTTAGACTTAAAGACTATTAAATGTCACCATATCTCTCTTTACCCAATTTCTAAACCTAAATTCAGATTGTTCTGTGTTCGGGACCCCTCCTCTTTTAATGGTAAACACTTCATATGGAAGCTTACACGTTGACATGTAACAACATCCTATCCCTCCATAGGGTAAGAATATACTTTGTCATCACAAACCCACCAAATATCTCTAAAATTCCCCATAGTCACATTGTCAGTCAAAAGCTAATCTATTAACCATCAAAGTCCTAAGTAACATATTATTTGTCATTACTACCCTTAAGGTCATACTTATCCTAAGTTATCCTATAACATCCCAATCTGATCTTCCCATAAACACACCCCTTACCTCATATGTTTTATTAGAATAAAACAACTTTTAGCCCTCAATGTTTCACCTGAATACTTCATGGTTCCGTTGTTACCTGATTTTCCTTTCCCATTTAACAATTCCCATAGGGTAATTCATTTACCCAAGAACACTACTTAAACCTAGGCTTAAACCACTGTTCTGACAACGACATTATTTTATCTGTCAATGACTGTTGCTAATTCCACAGTCATGACAAAGCATAAGACTGACCCATACCTGATAGAGGCTGCGCAACCGTCTAACATGTTTGGGATGGAATTCTCAACAGACATGGACCCTCAAGATTCCTCACTGATCTTACAGAATGAGTTAATCTATCTCTAATTTCCACAACAGAAGAACGAGCGGCACTGATCAGATACCTCTCCCTGTCTGTCATTAAAATCAAAGACCTCATCCTGTATCTCCATGATGAATCTATATTCTCTCTACTACTCTCTGTTCTCCTATTTTAACCCCATTCGTACTATCATTGACAGCATTCTCCATCCGTAACATAACCCATGAGTCTAACATTCCCCATTTAATTTCAGAAAAGTTGTTGTCGATGTCATACTCCCTACATCGTATCATTAATCCCTTCCAAAGTTATCATTAAAGTAGTTGATTTATTAACCTTAATTACTTCTAGTGCAAAAGTTCCCATTATCCTCTGTGTATTATCTACTGTTGGAGTGACTACTATAATCTACACTTCCTGAACTCCCTTGGTGACTGCGGAAGCTTCAACAGATTTCAAATCTTCCATTATAGGCATCACTTTATGAATTACATAGCCCTTTAACCAATAATTCCTAACCGGAACAACTTCTAATGCTTGCACTAGATAAGTACACATATATTCTCCCTGACCTTTCTCTGTAACATTACGCCAAATAAGTGAACAGTCCCTCCTAACCCTCTTCTAAACTATACCTCCTTTTACTCCTGGTCCTTATAACAATACTTATTCTCCATAATTATCTCTCCATATGGGAGAAACGTCCCCATCCTAAACCCTAATAAGTAGTTTTCCCTAACATTGTTGCTGTATTGGTTCCCTTATAATCAAATGCAATATATTTATGGCTTTAATAACTATCAATGTTGAAAGAGTTACATTGCTTCTCACTGTTGTTATAATAGACTCACGTGTTGATGTCCTTAGTTACTCCTAGTTTTCCCCAGTTTTCCCCTAAGACTTTGAACTCTTTACTTGTACCCACTACACCTATAATTACCTTGATCTTCCTACTCTACAGTGTCATTCACCATTGTTCTCTCTCTCTCTCTCACTACTAACTTTGAAACTTAGCTTACTGTCTCAGAGTTCCTTCAACCCTAATCTACTCCTAACTTATTTTAATCTAATCTTTTCTCTCATAACATTTAAAACCTTTTCCCCTGACTTATTGACAAAATCTCTTACCACCAAATTTGTAGAATATGTGATTGGGAAAGTTCCCCACCTGCTTCTGACTCATTACACACAGACTTGGCAAACGTCTAAACACCTTTTAGCCTAGCCTGAAATCTCTTAGTGTAAGAATGTAACCCAGAATAAACAGTCACCCCTTTTAACTTTGTAGATGTTTAACCTCTTTAGGCTGAACCCAAATAAGTGTTTCCCCTATTCACTATCCCTTCTAATGGTCGGTTGTTTCAACTGTTAGCTATTTTCTCTTCTTCTCTAATCGATGCTCTCAGCAATGCACCCCCCTTCATCTCTTCTAGAACAGGTGATCTTCACTTTCTCCTTCATCTTCCTCTGTTGTTTTCTCCTGTTCTTGGGATTCTCTCAGCAGTTTTCTTGGTCCTGTTCCTTCTCGTCGTTGACATATCAGTATTCTTCAACCTTAGTTCCAAGTTCTGTCCTCGAAATATCATCTTCCATCATCTTCTTACTAGTGAGCTCTTCTTGACCTCAATGTGTTCTTCTCCTTCCATTCTTGAATTCTTCATCCAATCGTGTTACTTCTTATTCGATTTATCCAGGCATGATAAGCAATCTGCCTATATCTCCATTTCTTCTTTGCTCTTGTACCCTTCTTTCTTCAACCTTCATCAGAGATCAAGTCTCCAGTATCCTTCTTTCCTCTCTTGCCACTTCCTTCTGATCACAGAGTCACCTCCACCCATGGCCTCTAATCAATCACTCTCATCTTCATCATCCTCATCTCCTTAAGTTCCCAGACATCCCGGTTTTCCTTCCTTCTGGAGTTTTCGTATTCGTCTTCATCTCTGATGCCATAATCACCATGCTAGATGATCACTGAAAGCTTCCTTCTCGTAAGGTGGGTGTCTTTCTGCTGAATCCGTATGTGAGAAAGGTGTACTAACATCTGCCATTTGTCTTTCTAACACTACTCTCTAACCCTACTTTGATTAAAAAATGACTATTTTAATCAATTTTCCCCTATATCAAGCCTTTTATATTCCTTTATTGTGAACTATGTTATTTTAGACTGTATAGCCTATGGCTTCCCCCCTTAAATTATTAATATAACCCTAAGAACCCCCCCAAAAAAAAAAAAAAATTGTTAGAATTTTTTTTTTTTTTTTCCTCCCCAAAAAATCAAATAAAATCAAATATGAATATTAAAAAATTCAATTAAATGCCTTATTCAAAAACCATTCAATTAAAAATAAACAACCAATTAAAAACTCAATTAAAAATTATGAATAATTTAAAACCAATTATTTATTCCTATATCACCAATTTATCAATTAGTGTTGGCTATCTTACCACAACCCATCAACTGCAAGTAAATGCAAGTTAGTCATCTTCAGACTAAAATACCCATAAACAAAGCCTTCTAACCTTACAACCCTTCAATACTCCAATTCCCATAACCCCTTGCTCTATTAGCTCTAATTATCTTAAATTTACAGAACAATCCTCAATCCATCCTTGATTCCCAACACATCTGTAATCAAACCCCAGTGATACACAGAGCCACCAAAATACAATTTTTAATGAAATAGTATTTGCCAAGCCTATGTAAAATTGTCATAACATCACATATTCTGTTAGGATGATTTTGTGTACTAGCCTGATCCGATCCTCTCGTCTGCCTCGTCACACCTTGTTCGTGACGCACACGTTAGCCCCTCCTCTCTCCTGTCGTATCGTATCGTATTGCTCCACTCATATGACAGGAAAAAAACAGAGACACAGAATAACATCTTAGTAGTTAATGCAATCCCTGAGTTATTTCAACCATTCAATATTCGTTCGTTCTACATTATTCACTCTAAGACTAAACTCAGAACTAAATAGATCGCTCAAAAACATTTTTATTTTATTTTAACAAAACATTTTTATTTTAATCCGTCATTTAATTCAATGCATTATTCTTCGCCAACATATATTTAATTTATCAATTCAATAGGACACACCACAAGTTTCATCTTTAACCAATCTTTAAACTAGAATACTCGTGCTAAAATCTCTCTGTCTGTGTGTTTCTCCGTCTCCCTGCAGCCCCCAGATGGGACCTATTACCCTAACCAACCATTTTGTTTTGTAGGCTAAACACAACCGCATGTCGTAGATTTAGTGCCGCAAACCAAAACGTGTCCTAATCTCGTGTCATAAACTCCCCCTTTCTGTAGTGTAGTGTCGCAAAATCATGCACATGCGCACATCCATTCAAAAACACGTTTTCACCGTGGAAGATTTTAGATCTCTCCCCAAACAGACAGAATATCCGTCCAACTGTAACTCTCGTTTTCCCCTCCTAGTCAAACAACATTTAACAGCGCTCACAAAACATACAACCTGACTTACAGACAGTGACAAGTTTAAGAGACTTTAATCCATCGCAATGGAATCTCTAAGGATATCCGTTAGCATGTAGCACGCAACACAATTAGCATGTAGCATTAGCATTTAGCTTAGCCTAAGGTACACTGACACAAAACACAATTAGCATGTAGCATTAGCATCCACCTCAGCCACCATGTAGAATGTAGCATGATTCACACTTTAGCCTTACAAAAATTAGCCTTAGCAACGATGTACCACGTGGCCTGAAACAATCCAGCCTTAGCTTCAACCTCTAGCCAACTGCGGCCTATTACACCAATAAATATCCTGCACCGTGGCCAAATCATTGTCTATCAGTAATATCTCCGTCTAACTTTGTGTTGCCGTAAGTTCTGGATAATCATAGAGAGGTTACCCCATGCATTATAGTTCGTCAACCATACGATGAGTATATAACATGCATATAATTCGTCCAGCTTAATAATTCCCAGAATTAACCTTACACCACATAACGCGTTGCAAGGATTTTATGGCCCATTCCTAAAGAATCGCCTCGGTCCGAGGTCTTTTCCGTATTCACGGTGCCCTAACTATGCAGACGTCTTCCAACATTTATTCTCTACCAATCCATTGTCCTAAACATGCTATTATTCCCCGTTTACCCATCAACCAAATTTAGAAATTTTCGTTCAGACTCCCAGTTAACAGCCATAACGCCACCCGAAACACGGTCATAAGGGTACATTCCTCCAGTGTACACAAGCAGTAACAAAACTAACAACTTAGCTGTATCTAGTCGGGTCATGACTCCAGACCGAAGTCAGCTTGAGTTAGCCTGGCGACTCCAACTGCAGCAAAGAAGGATTGCATAATCCCTCCTGGCAAGCTTGCCATTTGTCGTATCGGATGAATGGTGGCAATTATTGCTGATGAACAAAAGGAGTCTGCTCATACTGCACGTTGATCATAAGGTTTATTCAGATCACAAGCTTCAGCATGGGTGACAGACTCGCGAGGTCTGGAGAGCAGTGTCCTCCAATTCTAATTGCTGCTCTCACGTCTTCCTCCCCTAACCCCCTTATTTATAAACAATGAAACTCCCTCCTCTGGCCAATCACCAGTCTCCCCTTTATATAGCCTTCCAAGAGTTGAATGGCTCCCTCTACTGTTCAATCCCCGTATCTTACAACCCACTTCCTGTCTGTCATATGTGACGTCACGCTAAAACCTTCCCTCTCGATATCAATAATCAACCTTCCATTTCTTCATGAAAAACATTTAACAAAGACATAATTTTAATACACTACACCCGCGATATTTATTACGGCTTCTACTTTTAACATTATGTGCTTTGGCACCCTCATTGTCTCAATATGTCTCTGTCAAAAAAGAGAAAAGTGGACGCAGAGTGCAGAGTGTTCCAAGAAAAATTGTCATCCTTCTATTTATTCACGGAATTGAATGGGAAAGCTGTATGTTTGGTGTGTTCACAGCATGTTGCAGTGCTGAAAGAATATAACCTTCGTCGCCACAATGTGAGTCTTTATGCCGACAAATATGACAACTTTCAAGGACAGCGGAGAAGAGAGAAGGTGAATGAACTGTTGGCGGGTCTGAAGAAACAGCAGTCTGTGTTTACTCACAGCCGAGACATCAGTGACGCTGCAGTGAAAGCTAGCTACCTCATTGCTAATGAAATCGCAATGGCTTCAAAACCATTAAGTGAGGGTGAATTTGTAAAAACATGCATGATGAAGGCAGCGGAGATTGTGTGCCCTGAAAAGCACCAGGCTTTTGCAAATATCAGCCTGACAAGAAACAGGATTTCCGATCTTTCAGTGGATTTGGACAGCCAGTTGAAGCAAAAAGTAAAGTAATTTATTGCGTTTTCGGTTGCAATTGATGAAAGCACGGACATTACAGATGTTGCACAACTGGCCATTTTCATCCGCAGAGTTGATGACACATTGACCGTCACCGAGGAGTTCGTGGATTTGGTGCCGATGACAGATACAACGACAGCAGCTGATATTTTCACTGCACTCGTCAGCGCGCTGGACAGGGTCGGAGTGGACTGGTCCCGCGCTGTCAGCCTGGCTACAGATTGTGCGCCCTCAATGATCGGGAAAAAAGCAGGCGTTGTGACAAAGTTCAGAGAGAAAGTGCAATCTGCAAATGGAGGACGTGATTTTTGGACTTTTCACTGTATTTTGCACCAGGAGGCTTTGTGTTGCAAGTCATTAAAGATGGATAACGTCATGACGGTGGTTATTATTTTTATTATATTATTATTATTATTATATTATTATATTATATTATTATTATATTATTATTATTATTATATTATCCAAACTGTTAATTTCATCCGATCCAGAAGCCTGAATCAACGTCAGTTTGACAGCCTTCTCAGAGAGAAAGACCACATCTATGGCCTGCCATACCACACTGAGGTAAGATGGTTAAGCCGAGGTGCTGTGCTGAGGCGTTTCTTTGATTTCCGAGAAGAAATTGAACAGTTCATGGAAGAAAAGGGCAAACCAGTGTTAGAATTTCATTCCGCAGAATGGATGCAGAACCTTGCATTTATGGTGGATGTTACAGAGCACCTGAATAACTTGAACAAACAGCTGCAAGGGTGCAACAAAGTTGCCACGCAGTATTATGACAGCATACGTTCTTTCAAGTTGAAGCTGTCATTGTGGGAGACGCAACTCGCCGGTGGTGATGCAGCTCACTTCCCCTGTCTGAAAAATGTGTGCGACCCAACATGTGGCAGACATGAAGCGGTTCAAATATAAAATAACGGGACTGTTAAGGGAGTTTGAGCAACGCTTTCAGATTTTTGGTGAACTGGAGAAAGACTTCAAAGTTTTTTGTTCGCCATTAACCGTGAATCCCTCTGATCTGCCCGTCAGCATCCAACTTGAAATAATATACTTGCAGTGTGACTCGGATTTGAAGGGCAAATTTGCCGCAGCTGGCTTGGACACATTTTATCAGAATCTCTTGCCAGGTTACCCCAACTTGACAGCCCTCGCTGCAAAACTGTTGTGCATGTTTGGAACCACATATATTTGTGAGCAAGTTCTCTGTAATGAGCATAAATAAAACAAAGCTGCGCTCAAGGCTCACGCAAAAGCACTTGAATCACATCCTGAAGTTGGCTGCCACTCAGGATGTGACGCCTGATATTGATGCGCTGGTGAAAGCTAAAAGATGCCAGGTATCAGGAGTCAAATAAACTATACAACCCCACTTAAAGTGCTGCATGAGACACCCTGATATAGTTCTGTGATCTGTGATATACTTCTGTGAATCACTGAGGCATTGTGTGTTTGTGTGTTGTTTGTCCTCAGAATTTCAAATAGCTTGAGGTGTTTTATGATTAATAGTGATGTTGTGCTTTTGGACACACTGTCCTCAGGCTCCAGCTTTATGTTTATATGTTTTTATGTTGATGTGCTATTGTTTTTAATTGTTTTTATTTTATTTGTATATTTAACCTATTCTTGACTCTGTGGTTCTTGCACTTGTTTGGGGAACAGGATTTCATTATTTGTATCTACATTTCTGCCTGAGAAATGACACCTGATATAGTTCTGTGATCTGTGAAACAGTTCTGTGAATCACTGAGGCATTGTGTGTTTGTGTGTTCTTTTTCTTTAGAATTTTCAAATAAACTTGAGGTGTTTTATGATTAATAGTGATGTTGTGCTTGTACTATTTTGGACACACCGTCCTCAGGCTCCAGCTTTATGTTTTATGTTGATAGTATTAAAACAAAGAAAACAATCTGAAGTTGTTGTTTTTAAGTTATATATACCATGATTTTACCGGTCCGGCCCACTTGGGAATAGATTTTCCTCCATGTGGCCCCTGAGCTAAAATGAGTTTGACACCCCTGTTGTACAGGATCCATTTTGAGACAACAGAGCAGAAAACACGATATGGAGAGAACTGAAAAATAAAGTGAGTATTTCTAAGTATTTCTGAACAATAATCTATTCTAATGGACAGAGTAAGAGAATGAATACCTGGAATGAGATAGTACTAGTTAGTAGAACTGCTGCTTGAGTTTAGTTGTCCAGTTGTTTAAATGTCCACAGGCCTACAGTAAATCACATTTTGGAGGAAAAAAAGCACAGCTAAACCTGGTGGACATTTAATTTAATGACCAATGGAATGCTCTAAAACGTGCCAACTCTGCCCACCCGGGGAGCCGGCCAATGGAAAACTAATTGACCCAGTCACCGTTATAACTTCATTTCCTTATTTGGAATTGAAAGTGACTTTGTAGCCGACGCAGTTACAAAATGTCTGTTCAAACTGGGGCGCATATGGAACATTAGAACAGTGGTGGAAAAAGTAAAGATACCTTAATAGAAAATGACTCAAGTAAAAGTGAAAGTCACTCAGTAAAATACTACTTGAGTAAAAGTCTAAAAGTATTTTATTTTAAATATACTTAAGTATCAAAAGTAAATGTAATTGCTAAAGTAAAGTAGGAATAATTAAAATTAAAATTACTTATATGAAGCAAACTAGGCGGCACAATTTTCTTGTTATTTTCATTTATGGATAGCCAGGGTCACATTCCAATATTCAGACATCATTTTTAAAAAGCATTTGTGTTTAGTGAGTCTGCCAGATCAGAGGCAGTAGGGATGACCAGCGATGTTCTCTTGATAAGTGCGAATTGGACCATTTTCTGAATGTAACAAGTACTTTTGTGTGTCAGGGAAAATGTATGGAGTAAAAAGTACATAATTTTCTTTATGAATGTAGTGAAGTAAAAGTAAAAGTTGTTAAAAATATAAATAGTAAATTACAGATACGCAAAAAAACGACCTAAGTAGTACTTTAAAGTATGTTTACTTAAGTACTTTACACCACTGCATTAGAAGACAGATAAATGTGTTGATTTTGAAAGAAAGACGGGCAGATTCTGCTAGGTAGGCTACGAACTATTATAAAGTTAGGTCGTCATCACAGTAGGTTTGAGCTACAGTATGATGACTTACCAACCTGATGGTCTCCATTGGAAATGTTGTGGAAAATGTTGTACACTCAGTGTATTAAAATATGTAACATAAACAACAAATGATATGCTCAGATACACAATATACATCTGGTTTCAGATCTAGAAGATTCTCCTCTTCAATAGTAATATCATCAATTCTGACCAGTAACTTACTTGGGGTCAAAGGTCCCTGATTTATCACTAAAATGTATAGGACGATCCATAGAGAAGTCACTCTTCATGGACAGATGACTGGGTACTGGAGAGACTGATCTCAGAGTTTGGTTGGAGATTCTGGAAAACATAATAAATGACCATGAAACTAAATTTTAAACTATATCAAAATTATATTTCAATAGATAAAATACATTACATAAAGCATTAAATATCTGCCATTACATAAAGCAACAAACATGCAGCTCTAGCAGGGCAGGAATTTGACGAACTGACTTGTTGGAAAGGTGGCATCCTATGACGGCGCCACGTTGAAAGTCACATATGCATCGTTTTTCAAAACATAGTGAACCTGGAGGCAAAAAGCGAACCCCACATTCTAACTAAATGTTGTTTATTAGCACTCAAATCTATCAATGGCATTTTCGGCACAATTTGGTGAAAGCCCCAAAGGGTTCAGAAAGCCTCTGTTTCCCATCACTAGTGGACACCCCCATGAGTGTCTTTCAGAACCCCTCCTAAAACCACCTGTTTCGTTTTGGTTGTTGTTAGTGACTCTTTGTTAGTTCCTTCTTCTGTTTGAGAGACAATGTTTTATTTCTTGTTGAGGAACGTAAATATGTTCATGTGATTAAATTAAATCACCCGACTGTTTGGATGTGTCTGTTAGTAAATGTTTTATTTCTAAGAGATCATGAGTTGTCACTGTGTTCACCACAACCAACATGCTGCATCTCTGTTTAGGGGTCAGTGGTCTAAAATGAGTCTCTCTGGGGAGAGAGAGGAGGGGGGCCCTGCCTCTAAAATGAGTCTCTCTGGGGGACATGACACCAAAGCTAAGAGGTGAGATGACAATTTTATAAAGAATTTATTATTTTTATTTACAAAAAATAAATAGCTATCTTAAGATGAATGCACTTACTGTAAATCACTCTGGATAAGAGCATCTGCTAAATCAGGAGTTCTCAATCCAGGGTCAGTGGAGGTACTGCAGGGGTTCTGCAGCACCCTGACTGGACTCGTTGCAATGGAAGACATTTGATAGAATTTTCACGACTCTACCACTTTGCCTACTCTTCATTATTGCCTAATATAATGGAATGCATATTTCTTTAACCAATTCTGATGGTTGTTACAAGCAGAATTTTGACAATATTACCATCTTCACACCCGTTTAACAACTCTAAATAGCTTTGGCATCGTAGGCATCAGGGTCCCTTGTCAATAATGTTGCCTACAACTTTGCATACAATGTTCATTTTCATCGAACACATATTTCGCCCTAGATGCCTTCAATTGCCCAATTTATAGCCATGGCCAATTTATGATTCAATTTTTAACAACGTGATGTTGCGCTCCAAAGGGATAACTTGAAAAAACATGATGTATGTAATTAAATAATCAAAAGAAAAACGTGTTCATTATACACTTAGAAAAGAAGATTCCTTATAGAACCAAAAAGGCTTCTATCACTTCCTTAATATATGGAACCACTAAAAATTATATATATTTTTGGGTTCAGTGAAGAAGAACCTCTAGAGTTCTGATCAACGAAAGGTGAATGTTTTGAGGATGTGAACCCAGCAGCCCTCCAGTGGTCAGATCAACTCCACACGTTTTTTCAGGCGCCCGGCCCGGGATTCGAACCAGCCACCTTTCTGCCATAGGTCCAACTCCTGCCACTGCTCCAACTCCTTAGCCGCTGGGCCAAAACCTGAGTTAATCTTTAGAAATAAGCATGAGTTAATCTGCCAAAACGAAGACAAAATTCTATGCATTCATTTATACCCATAAGAGTAAAATGTCTTAATTCTCAGCACTTACACGACCAATTGTCTACTCTGAGAAACTTTGTGGATATGGGCCCAGATCTCAAAATATTGTTTTAAAAAACTTTAAATGTTTGTTTTACATATAAAATAAATAAATGAATATTACTAATGTGAGCCAGTGTAAAGACTGGGTTTAGTTTATTGTGTTGCTCTGCTCATGTCCGCGTTCTGGAACTGTCCGCGTCCCCGTACAGAATTACGGTGTGGCGCCAAGCATATTGTCCAGTTGTGCGCAGAGTGGTCTGAGGTGATGTTGGGGAACAACGACGGAGTTTGTTAGAGTGTTGCGACACCGAAGTTTATTTTTCAATTAGCTTTTTTGCGTAATGGTCAGTGACAGTATGAGTGTAGCCAGATCCTTTTCACTCGCTATCCTTGTTTCATCTTGTGGTTCACCGGATTCGTCATCATCCTTGACGGACAGACGAACGACCTGCTAGCTAGCCAAGCTAGTCGGTACAGCTAGCTAAGCTAGCTACTCTACCAGCAGCATCCTAGTTATCCTAGCTACCACTACATCATCACCGGCTGCCTGCATTTATTGTGGACCGATGGAGCTCCCTGGTTGTTTCTTCCACCTGTTAAATACCGTGGAGGGCTTCTCCCTCTCTCATTGACGGATGCTGGGTACCTACTTTCCCTCTGTCCGGTTCTCCTCTCTTCACTAGATGGACGGTAACTTTAGTGTTTAACCCCTCTGTGTCCAAGGACCAAACTTTTGAATATTATTTTCGGGGCGCCTCAAGTGACATTTTTTACAACGTTTATTTCTGATCAAATTAGTTCATTGCATCCGCCATGGAGCCCAGTTTCATAATATTAACTTCTGTCCCTGGTTATGAAGTAATCGCGAAAAATCAAGCCTTATGTTTGGGCATTTTTCACCCTACCAGCTCCTATTAGTTCTATTGAGCTCCGTGGCACCGACTCGCCTTCAGAACGTTCTATTCCCAGTCCATTGTTCTGCGTCACAATGTCAGCTTCACTATTGTTATTAATGAGACCTGCCTGCGTTAACCCTGTAGGTTTACCTCAGGTAACTTATTATTACTAAGGTTACTGATACTTGGTGAGCGTTAACCCTGTAGGTTTACCTTAGGTAACTTATTATTAATAAGGTTACGGCTACTTGGTGAGCGCTAACCCTGTATGTTTACCTCAGGTAACTTATTATTACCAAGGTTACGGCTACTTGGTGAGTGTTAACCCTGTAGGTTTACCTCAGGTAACTTATTATTAACAAGCTTATGGCTACTTGGTGAGCACTAACCCTGTAGGTTTACCTCAGGTAACAAGGTTACGGTTATTTGGTGAGCGCGCTCAATGTTAACCTGAGTACATGTTGTGGTGAGCCACAGTCTAAGAGGTGTTGTCTGGCACAAAGCCATCAAACATTAAACATTTTCTGGTCATGGTTAAACATATTTGTTTTAAGAAAAAAGTGTACAATCTAAACAAAATGCATGTCCCTGTCCTCTTTTTCAAGATGTGACTGATTTAAACAGCCAGAAGAAATTTTTTAATTAAGAAATAACCATTTTTTTGACAACTTGTTGTTTCTAAGTGGCTGCTGTTCACTGAGTGCAAACCAAATGGGTATAATGGGGTGATTGTTGTCTAATCGGGTGGTCTAGCTAATAGATTTGTAGATCTGACGCAGTTGCTACCTCAGATTATGAGCCTAGCAAGTGTCATATAGCTCAGTTGGTACAGCATGGCGCTTGCAACACCAGGGTTGTGGGTTCGTTTCCCACGGGGGGCCAGTATGAAAATGTATGCACTCACTAACTGTTAGTCGCTCTGGATAAGAGCGTCTGCTAAATATGTAAAATGTAAATGTAAAAAATGTAATGAATGAGTTATGTAGTACCCACAGATGGCCAAAGGGAGGCTCAAGAGTGCTATAAACCCATACTGTTTTTTGCCATAAAAACCCTAAACCTAACAATAAATCAAATGTATTTATAAAGCCCTTTTTACACCAGCAGATGTCACAAAGTGCTATACAGAAACTATTACCCTACTTATAACCTATTTTAGCTGTAACCCTAACCCCTAATTCTAGGGTAGGGTAGCCTAGAACACTTTTAGAAACTATTTTAGTAATAATATTATCTTAGTAAATACAATTATAGTATTAAATAGCGTTTTGATTATTTTGTTGTTATTTTATTACATGTATAATTGCAAGACAGAACACTTGATAAATAAGACACATTTGTTTTATTTTTCAAATGTGGTTTGAATTGGGTGACCTAATAACCTCTGTGTGAAAGTCCAGCAATTGGCGTGGGGCAGGTTTGAGACTGATCTAATACACTTTATTTCTCAGCTGCCTCACCAATGTCTGTACGTGAATTAATAACTTTTAGTTGCTAAATATTTCCAATAGATGGCAGCATAAGACCACGAAGCATCAGTTATAGGCTACAAGCAGCAATATGATTGACATAAAATAGCATGCAACAAAATACTATATGTCCCATGATTTTCTAAAATGGTCACTCATTACTTTAGTTAGCTATATATCTCGTATTAGGCCTGTGTTGCTTTTGGAAGAGCAATTAAATAGTGACTATAGCAGGTGTTGAACCCCTGGTAAATAATCACTAGTCAGATGCTCCAACCTCAACCCTAGTATACATGCATTTTTAAATATCTAATTTTGCGATTAAACAACCTCGGAATAGATAAGACAAGAGTGCATCTTCCAGCCTACCAATAAATTACATAATGCAACCCTCCCAGTTAGCAAATGTACCTCAACATGCCCCTTGCTTGTGCTAGAAGGCAGAGTGCTCGCTGCTGGTTGATGAATCTGACAATGAATGTACTAGGAAAATACGTTTTCTCGACCAGAGGTGACAAAATTAATGTTCAGGCTTATTGATAATCGTTATTGTAATGAAGTATAATTTCAAAACATGAGTATAAAAACAGGTAATAATAAACATGAATCATCATTATATTATTTCACAGTAATCTGTTAAATGCTTTTTCAGTCGTTCCTCTTGCGTTAGCAGTGTGGAAAGGGACAGTAAAAAGCGTGTGCAGGAGTTTTCCTGTGAGGGGGAGTGGTGGTGTATCCAGGGAGAAAACTAAACTAACCTTCTGAAATGTCATTCATGGTCTTACGCTGCCATCCATTGGAATTATTTAGCAACTGCAGTAGTACTGAATAAAGTATATCATTACTAAAGTAGTAATTACTCAGAATTGCAAAATATGACATTTTCTAGTTCATTTTACCACTTACAACCATAACATAACAATTTATAGCATTACAAACAATGAAACTGACATAAACCAAAAACACCATACATTTAGTTAACTATATATATATATATACTATTTATTTAGATGGGTGACATTATCTGCCAAAGTAAAACCACATAAAGTAGAGCTCTCCAGTAGGTGAACCAAAACATTCAAAGGCCATTTTCTCAAAATTGAGGTTACATGTTTATCATCTTTCAAAGCAGAATTACTTTCCCATTGTTCCTCAACTGTAGTGCATGATATACCTTTTTCTAGCTGAGTCTCTACTTTTATCCAATGTCAAAAACACAAATTTCAAATTTTGCTACATAAAATTGAGCTGATCGGTCACATTTGACTATGTAAAACTTAGCAGTACTACTTATTTCTCTGAGAGTGAGGTAGATATATTATTACTGTGTAAAACCTAGCAGTACTACTTATTTCTCTGAGAGTGAGACAGATATATATTATTACTGTGTAAAACCTAGCAGTACTACTTATTTCTCTGAGAGTGAGACATATTTATATTATTACTGTGTAAAACCTAGCAGTACTACTTATTTCTCTGAGAGTGAGACAGATATATATTATTACTGTGTAAAACCTAGCAATACTACTTATTTCTCTGAGAGTGAGGCACTTATTTCTCTGCGAGTGAGGCAGATATATAGCATTGTGCAAAAAAACATGATTATTTGTCTCTCTGAAATGAAACCATCAAGTGATAGATTTTAAAGAAATACATGTCTGTCATTGAACAATCGCATACCATGATTAGCTACTGAAGAAACACACCAATCTCTTTCATAATTTCTTTAAACAATAAAATCTAATTTACCGTTTCTGAAAATGGATATATAGCATTTTGGAATGAAACTCATCTTATGTTTCCCCATCTGAGCTCAGAGTAGATGAGAGATGTAATGTTTGTCTCTGTTGTGTTGAAGCCCAATCAAGCAGGAGAGACCAGCCTCCCCTGTACCCAGCTGTGTGTCCATGAAGAGTGACCGGTCTATGGATCTACCTATAGTGTTTAGAGAGGGAGACTTTTCTACCGATCAAAGGTAAGAAGAACTCATGGGTCATGGTCAGTGAGTTAAACAACACTGTCTCTAGTCATTTCTCCTCTCCCATTTTCCCATTTCTTTTTGTTGTTTTCATAATCCATAGGCTAAATCGATTAGTTACCGGAGTGTAACTCCAGTTCTATGAGTGGAGCGGAGCCCCATAGGGGAGCTCTGCTCCTAGTGGTTTACCCTCTGCCCTAAGGCAGCATCAGCCTGAGACAAAATTATGCACACACCTGCAGCCAATAGGAGTACAGGTGTCCCTATAAGAGGGGATGCCTCACCTCAATCAGCCTCCCAAGATATTTATCTTCAGCGAGACTAAAGAGGGTCGGCAGGGCCTTAAGTCCTATGGGGCTCCGCTCCACTCATAGAACTGGAGTTACACTCCGGTAACTAATCGTTCTATATCGTGGAGCTCCGCCCCATAGGGGAGCTCTGCTCCTAGTGGTTTAAGGCGGAGCGTAGCGCTCCAAAATGTACTCCCTGCCGAGCCTAACACTTCCCATTAAAAAATGAAAAGGTCAAGCCTAGCAATGGCTGCAACCAATTCCCGCAGTACTGCAACTAAGAACCCATACGGGCGTCACAATATACCGCGTCATCGGTTAAAGACCCGCCCCACCTAGTTCAATGGCAATGCCAATGACTAGTGGGCAGATCACCAGAATAGAAGCCTTACTAATCTGTACTAGCAGATAGATGTGCCTCAATATCCCGTGAAAACACTACCGACCACTAATGGAATGACACCAAGTGTCACTCTACATTGTGTACACGGTAGACCGCCTCACTCACTCAATGGAATCCCAGAGATTAGTGGGCAGGAACAAAACATGGGTCATACTAAACTGAACAATCAGATAGATGACCTCACATTCTGTCAAATCAATACATGCCTCTACTGTACTGAACCTGTCAGTCAGGAGTCATGCCACAAGATATGCTTTCCTATCCAAAGCGGACCTGATGGAAACCCGTGTCCATCGTCCTGCTTTTTCCCTCTCCTTCTAGCTCAAGATTCCCCTTCAGCTAAGCTGAGTACAAATCGAGCCAAAGAGATAGAAAGCCTATCTATCAAAAACACGTCTTCCTAACCAAAGCGGACCTGATGGAAACCTACATCCACAGCCCTGCTTTTCTCTCTTTCTTGCTCAAGATCTCCCTTCAGCCACGCTGAGTACAGATCGAGCCAAAGAGTTAGAAGACATATCTAAGAGATAGAAACTGATAAATGGAGACGGTGTCGACCATGACGCTGCTCTACAAATATCCTCTACCCCTGTTCCTCTGAAAAGGGCAGTAGAAGCTGCTACTCCACGAGTGGAGTGAGCTCTGATACCCTGAGGCAATTGTCGCCCCGCTGCCTCGTAAGCTGTCTCAATGCCTTCACAAAGCCAATGAGACAATCGCTGTTTTGAAAGTGGTCTACCTAATGCAGCCGCACCGTGACACACAAACAACTGAGGCGATGACCTAATCGCTGCAGTGCGCTCAACGTAACACGCCCAAGGTACATTCAGTAGGAAGGACCTGTATTCCTCTATGGCCCTTGCCGCCGCTGTTCCCCAACACTGAGGTGATGGAACAGCCCAAGGCGGGCCTCCCATGAAAGGGAGAGGAAACATTAATGCGTTCTGAACCAGAAGGAGGGGCAGAGACGTCAGTTAAACCCGTAACCATCGTATTCCTGCCCTCCGTGAACGCAGCGCGGGTCTGAATTGCACTGACCAAGGCCACAGCCTGCGACAGGGCACCATCCCCAGCAAGCGATTGCGTCATCGTAGATGACTGCAATTCGCTATTAGAGCCCCTCACTCCAATACTCCTAGGAGTCTGTAATATGAGGTTTCTATGAGGTAACACAAGGCGGCGCCTTGATACCTTCTTAACCTTCACCTTCTGTGTGTGTGTTCAACTCTGCACCTCTGGTGGGTTGAGTCACGCTCAGTGTGGTGAGTATTAGCACGTTCTGTGAGAGGTGGGGGCGCCGATACGTTGGTTATTCCCGTAACCTTAGTAATCCGTGAACGCAGCATGGGTCTGAATCGCACTAACCGAGACCTTAGTCTGCGATAGTGCGCCATCCCCAAATAGCGGCTGCGTCATCATGTCTCCTGACTGAGATTGCAGCCTGCTATGAGAGGCACTCACTACAGTACTCCTTGGAGTCTGTAATGTGAGGTCTCTTTGAGATAAACCAAGACGGCGTCTTGGTATCTTTCCTCCTTTCACCTCCTGTGTGCATTCAGCTCTGCACCTCTGGTGGGCTGATCTACACTCAGTGTGGTGAGCATTGGCGCGTTCAGAAAGAAGTGGGGGCGCCGATACACTGGGCACCTTCGTGACCCTGGTAATCGGGCCCTCCGTGAACGCAGCATGGGTCTGAATCGCACTAACCGAGAACTTAGTCTGCGATAGTGCGCCATCCCCAAATAGCGGCTGCGTCATCATGTCTCCTGACTGAGACTGCAGTCTGCTATGAGAGGCACTCACTACAGTACTCCTTGGAGTCTGTAATGTGAGGTCTCTTTGAGATAACCTAAGACGGTGCCTTGGTATCTTTTTTCCCTTTCACCTCCTGTGTGTGCTCAGCTCTGCACCTTGGTGGGCTGAATTACACTCAGTGTGGTGAGCATTGGCGCGTTCTAAGAGAGGTGGGGGCGCCGATACGTTAGTTACTTTCGTGACCGTGGTAATCGGGCCCTCCGTGAACGCAGCATGGGTCTGAATCGCACTAACAGAGACCTTAGTCTGCGATAGTGCCCCATCCCCAATAGCGGCTGTATCATCATGTCAGTGTCTGACCGAGACTGCAGCCTGCTATGTGAGACACTCACTACAGCACTCCTAGGAGTCTGTAATGTGAGGTTTCTATGAGGTAACACAAGGCGACGCCTTGATACCTTCTTAACATTCACCTCCTGTGTGTGTTCAGCTCTGCACCCCTGGTGGGCTGAGCTACACTCAGTGTGGTGAGCATCAGCGCATTCTGAGAGAAAACGGGGCCGCTGATATGTTGGTTAAACCCGTAACCGTAGTATTCCGGCCCTCCTTGAATGCAGCACGGGTCTGAACTGCACTGACAGAGGCCTTAGCCTGAGACAGTGCGCCATCCCCGATTAGCGGTTGCATCATCCTGTCACTATCTGACTGAGACTGCAGCCTGCTATGTGAGACACTCACTACAGCACTCCTAGGAGTCTGTAATGTGAGGTCTCTATGAGGTAACACAAGGCGGTGCCTTGATACCCTTTTAACATTCACCTCCTGTGTGTGCTCAGCTCTGCACCCCTGGTGGGCTGAGCTACACTCAGTGTGGTGAGCATCAGCGCGTTCTGAGAGAAACGGGGGCGCCGATACGTTTGTTAACTCGTAACCATCGTATTCCGGCCCTCCGTGAACGCAGCATGGGTCTGAACTGCACTGACTGAGGCGTTAGCCTGAGACAGAGCGCCGTCCCGAATAGCGGTCGCGTCATCATGCCATTATCTGGCAGAGACTGCAGCCTGCTATGTGAGACACTCACTACAGCACTCCTAGGAGTCTGTAAAGTGAGGTCTTTATAAGGTACACTTAATACCTTTTATATACTTGCCTTATGTGTGCATTCAGCAACGCACCATGGTGGGCTGAGCTGCACTCATAGTGGTAAGAGCGAGAGCAAGAGTGAGGAAGGTCGAACGTTCTCGGATGTATTATGGAAAAGGGGCTCTTTTTTTGACAAAGTCAGGTAGAGCCAACTCTTTATTACACACATCAACAAAAAACATTCTCCTCCATACACTCAACGGTAGAGTGGGGGGGGGGACAGTGGGCTCGGTCACAGCGGGCGCTGTGCCGTCTTCCGTTCTCTCCCCCTCGCCTGTCATAAACGGCGTCTCTTCTGGCCGCCCTTCGGGTGATGCCAGGATGACGCTTTAATGACCTCTCTCGCCGGCACCTCTGGCGCTGCAGGGGGGAGGGGCGAGGCCCGCTCCCTTGCTGCTGGAGGCCGCCGTCTGACGCCAAGCTGTAGCGAGAGTAACGGCCGCCCTCCATCATATCCACTTCCGGTTGGAGGGAATGGGGGGCAGCTTAATCTCCCGCTGTTTAACAGCCCACTCAATGAGACCTGAGAATTCAGGCACAGAGAGGCTGTGGCGTCATCATCCAGGGATGTAAATGACCTCACACTTTCCTCAGGGAAAAGGGGTGTTAAACATCTGGGTCAGTGTAATGAATTGTTCCAATAGAATATTCATTTCTTCCCCAATAGCCCTGTCATCTCCTGAGTCAGCGCCTTCAGATGATGCCTCAGAAGCTGAGGCTAACACTGATAGCACATCCTCAAGAGGAATATCCTCCCTAAAAATGCCCAACGCTGCTTCCTCTCCTTCAAAAAAGGAGGGCGCAGCTGGTGCATAGTGGGGGATTAATGAGGCTGTCCCTGGCGTGCTGTGTCCCTCAACCCACGAAACATATGTCGGGGGGGGTGACAGCCGCCAAGGGGAACAGCGTCATTGAGCTCTGAAAATAGCTTTTGTTAAATACTTAACCTATGGATAAGCTTGGTGTGCTCATTGTAGGACGACGTCGATGAACTGGAAAATCGACAGCGTTTTCTTCGTCCTGAGTCTTCTCTTCGTCTCTTCTTGGCTTCTTCAGTCTAGTCCAGTCGCTGAAGATAAAGGGAGGCTGATTGAGGGGAGGCATCCCCTCTTATAGGGACACCTGTACTCCTATTGGCTGCAGGTGTGTGCATAATTTTGTCTCAGGCTGAGGCTGCCTTAGGGCAGAGGGTAAACCACTAGGAGCAGAGCTCCCCTATGGGGCGGAGCTCCACGATATATAACTTTTTTTCCATTTTCATAGTCCTCAAACAATATTAAACAAACACAACATTCCCTGTGTGTCTGTCAGTGAGTGTGTGTGTGTGTGTGTCAGTGAGTGTGTGTGCACTCCATGGATGAGGAGATGTAATCTCTATCCTGATTGCCTAGTCATTTTACCCCTACGTACATGTACATATTTCCTAAATTACCTCAACTCCCTGGTACCCCTGCACATTGACTCAGTACTGGTACTCCTTGTATATAGTCTAGTTATTACCTCAACTACCTGGTACCCCTGCACATTGACTCAGTACTGGTACTCCTTGTATATAGTCTAGTTATTACCTCAACTACCTGGTACCCCTGGACATTGACTCAGTACTGGTACTCCTTGTAGCCTCATTATTGTTATTTTATTATGTTACTATTTCCTTTTTATTTAGCTACTTTTTGTGACTTTTTAACTCTACATTGTTGGGAAAGGGCTCGTAAGTAAGCATTTCACGGTAAAGTGTACCACTGTTGTATTCGGCGCATGTGAGAAATACAATTTGATTTGATTTGAAGCTCATGCGCAGAAATACGTCATTGTGTCTAATGGTCGTCTTGTGCCGAAATGCACATGTGCAGGCCGTCAAATCAAAGGCACTGCTTCCATATAAAGTTGTTTTTGAATAACATGAAAATGTGTCCGTTTGTTTAACTACTTAAGACAGAACAGTTTCAAAATGAACAACTACGGAAGTCATTTTTACCTCTCATTGACTTCTTAAACCCCAAACCCTGGCTTGGTCTGCTTCATATGTATTCCCAGAATAAATTTTTTACATCAGCAGTTGTCACAAAGTGCTTATGTAGAAACCTAATCTAAAACCCCAAACAGAAAATGCTAAAAAAACATTTGTCTCTCTGAAATGAAGCCATTAAGTGATCGATTTTAATCAAACACATGTCTGTCATTGAACAACCCCCTGCTATGATTAGATAGTGAGAAAACACAACCATTTATTTGATAATTTCTTTAAACAAATAGAAGATAATTTACAAACATTTCTGAAAATGGATATATAGCGTTTTGGAATGAAACTCTTCCTCTGTTTCCCCATCTGAGCTCAGAGTAGATGAGAGATGTAATGTTTGTCTCTGTTGTGTTGAAGCCCAATCAAGCAGGAGAGACCAGCCTCCCCTGTACCCAGCTGTGTGTCCATGAAGAGTGACCAGTCTATGCGTCAACCTATATTCTTCAGAGAGGGAGACTTTTCTACTGAACAAAGGTAAGAAGAACTCATGGGTCATGGTCAGTGAGTTAAACAACACTGTCTCTAGTCATTTCTCCTCTCCCATTTTCCCATTTCTTTTTGTTGTTTTCATAAACCATAGGCTAATACTTTTTTCAATGTTCATAGTCCTGAAACAATATTAAACTAACACAACATTCCCTCCCTGTGTGTGAGTGTGTGTGTGTGTGTGTGTGTGTGTGTGTGTGTGTGTGTGTGTGTGTGTGTGTGTGTGTGTGTGTGTGTGTGTGTGTGTGTGTGTGTGTGTGTGTGTGTGTGTGTGTGTGTGTGCACTCCCTGGATGAGGAGATGTAATCTCATCTTTTGTCCACAGAAACCAACAGGAGATATCAGAGTCAGAGATTCTCAGTGGTCAGTCTTCACAGAGTCATCAAACAGATGAGAAGCAGGAGAGCAGTGCCAGAGAGGGGGCTCTGAAGATCACACTGCACGTCCTGAGGAAAATGAACCAGAAGGAGCTTGCTGACATACTGGAGAAAAGTAAGAGCTGTCTGCCTCATGTTGAATGCTGTTTTAGAACATTTAAAAGCTGTAGCTAAAGTACAGCTAAAGTAGCTGTGTAACTCAATGATATTGTAGCAGCCTTAACACAACACCTAGTGACCTCATCAAGTAGCAGCAGGGATGTGTTGTGGCGATTATTTTAGACAGAGAGAAGAGGAGAGACAGAGGAGAGAGAGAGAGAGAGAGAGAGAGAGAGAGAGAGAGAACATTATTAATGCCATCAATAATACCAATAATGATATAAATCAGTCACACCAGTGTGTAATGCATTATGAAAACATTTACACATTTATACAGACAAGAGAATAAATTATTATAATTTAAACTTTATAAGACAGTCTTACAATACTGTAGGCATTAAAACAGATTAATATCCTCTGTGTTGTTTCTAGATTCAGATGAGCGTGCTGTGATTCTTCAACGTGAACTCAAATCTAATCAAAAGAAGAAGTTTCAATGTGTATTTGAGGGGATCGCTAAACAAGGAAACCCAACACTTCTCAATAAGATCTACACAGAGCTCTACATCACAGAGGGTGGAACAGGAGAGGTCAATAATGAACATGAGCTGAGACAGATTGAGACAACAACCAGGAAACAAGTAAGACCAGAGACTGCAGTCAAATGTAACGACATCTTCAGACCCTTAACTGGACAAGACAAACTTATCAGAACTGTGCTGACAAAGGGAGTCGCTGGCATTGGAAAAACAGTCTCTGTGCAGAAGTTCATTCTGGACTGGGCTGAAGGAAAAGCAAATCAGGATGTCCAATTTATATTTTCATTCCCTTTTCGGGAGCTGAATTTGATGAAAAAGGAAAAACACACTTTGATTGAACTTCTCAATCACTTCTCAATGGAAACCAAAGAATCAGGAATCTCCAACTACGACAAGTACAAAGTTCATCTTTGATGGTCTGGATGAGTGCCGACTGCCCCTAGACTTCCAGAAGAACAAGATCTGTTGTGACGTCACAGAGTCAACCTCAGTGGATGTTCTGCTGACAAATCTCATCAAGGGAAATCTGCTTTCCTCTGCTCTCCTCTGGATAACTACCCGACCTGCAGCAGCCAATAAGATCCCTTCAGTGTGTGTTGACCAGGTGGCAGAGGTACGAGGGTTCAATGACCCACAGAAGGAGGAGTACTTCAGGAAGAGATTCAGTGATGAGGACCTGGCCAGCAGAATCATCTCACACATAAAGACATCAAGGAGCCTCCACATCATGTGCCACATTCCAGTCTTCTGTTGGATTTCTGCAACAGTCCTTGAACACATGTTGAGTACAGACAAGACAGAAGAGATGCCCAAGACTCTGACTGAGATGTTCATACACCTTGTGGAGTTTCATACCAAACAGAAGAATGAAAAGTATCTTGGGAAAGAAGAGACAGGTCCACACTGGAATAAAGAGAGCATTCTGTCACTGGGAAAACTGGCTTTTCAACAGCTTATGAATGGCAATCTGATTTTCTATGAAGAAGACCTGAAAGAGGCTGGCATTGATGTCAATGAAGCCTCTGTGTACTCAGGATTGTGCACACAGATCTTTAAAGAGGAATGTGGGCTGTACCAGGAAAAGGTGTACTGCTTCGTGCATCTGAGCATTCAGGAGTTTCTGGCTGCTGTATATGTGTTCCTCTCATTCATCAACAACAATGAGAATCTAATGGCTAAACCTCAATCAACCAGGAACTTTTTTGCACTGTTCAGAGACAAGTCTGAAGTTACTGTCTACAAGAGTGCTGTGGATAAAGCCTTACAAAGTGAGACAGGAAACCTGGACCTGTTCCTCCGCTTCCTTCTGGGCCTCTCACTGGAGTCCAATCAGAAGCACTTACGAGGTCTACTGACAAAGACAAGAAGCAGCTCACAGAGCCATGAAGAAACAGTCAAGTACATCAGGGAGAAGATCAGGGAGAATCCCTCTCCAGAGAGGTGCATCAATCTGTTCCACTGTCTGAATGAACTGAATGACCATTCTCTAGTGGAGGAGATCCAAAGCTACCTGAGCTCAGGAAGTCTCTCAGAAGAAGAACTGTCACCTGCACAGTGGTCAGCTCTGGTCTTTGTGTTGCTGACTTCTGAAAAGGAGCTGGATGTGTTTGACCTGAAGAAATACTCCAGATCAGAGGAAGGTCTTCTGAGGCTGCTGCCAGTGGTCAAAGCCTCCAGAGCTGCTCTGTGAGTACATAAAATTACATTTAAGTACTAATCATCACGAAGAAATATTCAGTTTAGAGAAATATATGTATTATAATATGGATATAATATATAGTATTACATTGAAAAACGTACTGAATCAATGCATTGATGTTCATTTTAGTATAACAATATGACCATACAATTCTAGGAGACGGAAGATGAATCTATATGTTGTTTGGGAGAATAAACCAAATGCATCTGCCATTGTCCTTCTACACTACTGGTTAAATTAACAGTGTGTTTGTGAAATCATGATGATATCTCTGTCAGGCTGTCAGGCTGTGGAGTCACAGAGGAAGGCTGTGCTTCTCTGGTCTCAGCTCTGAAGTCAAACCCCTCACACCTGAGAGAGCTGGACCTGAGTAACAATGACCTGAAGGATTCAGGAGTGAAGCTGCTCTCTGCTGGACTGGGGAATCCCCACTGTAAACTGGAGACTCTGAGGTCAGTATTCCTGTAGTTAGTCAACAAGTGATAACTGTTCACCAGATCCACATGTGTTTACCAGGCACACATAGTCCACACCATGTGTGTTTGGACAATGAAGCTTACAGTTTTGCATTTGGTGCTATACTCCAGCATTTTGGATGTGAGATAGAATGTTTCATATTAGGCAACAGTATGTAATGTCACCTTTTATTTGAGGATATTCATATATATTTTACCGTTTAGAAATGAAAGCACTTAATGCTTCTAGTTCTCCCATTTGAAAAAGTATTTCATTATTTGGACAAATGAATTTAGTCCAAAGTTTAGTATTTGGTCCCATATTCTTTGCCTGCAGTGATTACATCAAGCTTGTGATTCTACAAACTTGTTGAATGCATTTGCAGTTTGTCTTGGTTGTGTTTTGGATGATGTTTTCCCCAATAGAAACTGAATGGTGAATAATGTCCTGTCATTTTGGAGTCACTTCACTTGTATTGTCAGTAAGAATAGAAGATGTTTCTGAACACTTCTACATTCATGTGGATGCTACTATGATTATGAGTAATCATGAATGAATCGTGAATGATGATGAATGAGAAAGTTACAGAGGAACAAGGATCATACCCCCTCTGTTATTGGTAAAGGTGAGAGGTTAGCATGTTTTGTTGTAGCCTCTGTAACTTTCTCACTCATTATTATTCATGATTCATTCATGATTATTCTTAATCATGGCATCATTAGGATTAATTTAGTAATGTTTAGAAACATGTTATCTACTCACTTAGACAGAAAATTACTCCAGTCATCATCCACCATTCAGTTACTATCGGGCAAAACATAACCCAAAACACAACCAAAACAAACTGCAAATGCAACCAACGAGTTTACAACCAAATACTAAACTTTGACTATTTTAATACACTATAAGTGAATTGGTCAGAATACTTATGACTTCTTCAAATGGGGGGACTAGATACATAAAGTGCTTTCATTTCTAAACGGTGAAACAGATATGTATTAAAATACCCTCAAATAAAAAATGACATTATATACTGTCACCTCATATGAAACATTTGATCTCAAATCCAAAATGCTGGAGTACAGAGCCACATTTAAAATGTTAGCTTCACTGTCAAGCTAGATATGGTGTGGACTGTATACTCAATACAATCTAAATCTGATACATCACTGTCTGTCTTTTGACTGATACTGCTTTTTAAACTGCTCTTGTCAGTCTACTCAAATATTTGTAATATACATTTTTCTATCTACAAGCAATATTATGATAATTTGTCATTTCTAATAATGATACATTAATATATGAATAGATATGACAGGTTTCAGGACACTGATATATCTGAATATGTTGAAAAAATATACTGCCACTATTTTCACCACCAACGAATAGCAGTGTGGTTTTAATATGATTTGACTCTTTGCAGGCTGTCAGGCTGTCTAGTCACAGAGGAAGGCTGTGCTTCTCTGGTCTCAGCTCTGAAGTCAAACCCCTCACACCTGAGAGAGCTGGACCTGAGCTACAATCACCCAGGAGACTCAGGAGTCAGACTGCTCTCTGCTGGACTGGAGGATCCACACTACAGACTGGAGAAACTCAAGTATGTAGAGGGTTTATGTCAATGTTCATATCAGACATGTTGGAGTTATCAGGCTAGTTAAGACAAACATTCTCACCACCACTTGGACTAAGTTATATAAAGACTGTGTGTGTGTCCAGTGTGTGTGTGTGTGTGTGTGTGTGTGTGTGTGTGTGTGTGTGTGTGTGTGTGTGTGTGTGTGTGTGTGTGCCAGTGTATGTTTGTGTGTGTGTGTGTGTGTGTGTGTGTGTGTCCAGTGTATGTTTGTGTGTGTGCACACACTGGACACACACACACACTCACACTGGACACACACACACTGGACAAACACACACACACACTGGACACACACACACACACACTCACACACACACACTGGACACACACACACACACACTGGACACACACACACACTGGACACACACACACACACTGGACACACACACACACTCACACACTGGACACACACACACACATACACACTGGGCACACACAAAGAGGACACACACACACTGGACACACACAAACAGGACACACACATACACACTGGACACACACACATACCACACACATACACACATTGGACACACACACACACACACACACTGGACACACAGACACACACACACTGGACACACACTGGACACACATTCTTACCACCGCTTGTACAAAGTTATACGCACAAAGGACACACACATACACACACAAAGGAAACACACACACACACTGGACACACACACACACACACATATACACACTGGACACACACAGACACACACACACACACTGGACACACACACACACACTCACACTGGACACACTCACAGTGGACACACACACACACACTCACTTGGACAAAGTTATATTCTGACTGTGTGTGAGTGTGTGTGTGTGTGTGTGTGTGTGTGTGTGTGTGTGTGTGTGTGTGTGTGTGTGTGTGTGTGTGTGTGTGTGTGTGTGTGTGTGTGAGTTCAGGTGTATCCCTCAATGACTGTCTGTTCTTCTGCTTACCGCTACAGTGTGGAACATGGTGGAGATAACACAATGAAACCTGGACTTAGAAAATGTGAGTGTTGACTGCTGTGAAGAATATGACTAAGAATAAGTCTTAATTGAAGTGAAGTCAAAGTCAAAGACCACCATCATTACTTACTTGGTCATATTAAATATCAGCTGTAGTTCTACAGAAGCACAAATCAGGGAAACCAAAGTTTACAAAGAGTTGCTTTGACAATGTGTGTGTCTGTGTGTGTGTGTGGCGTGTTCTTGTTACGTTAGAAATGTGTGTGTGTGTGTGTTCATGCATGCATACAGGTGTGTGTTTGTGTGTGTGTGTGTGTCCTGTGTGTGTGTGTGTTCAGGATGTGTGTGTGTGTGTGTAATTAATGGGAATAAGTGTGTTTTATATTACCATACAGTATAACATATGATCATTCAACAAGTCTCAAGTTACCTTAACTTCTCCTTTTGATACCTAGAAACATCAACATTAAATGAATTAGTGAAAAGTGAGTTAACATTCTAATGTGAATGATGATGATTTCTAATATTGTGTCTGGTTTCATCCATCAGATGTCTGTGATCTCACACTGGACCCAAACACAGTAAACAGACTCCTCTCTCTGTCTGAGGAGAACAGAAAGGTGACATGTAGGAGAGAGGAGCAGCCGTATCCTGATCACCCAGAGAGATTTGAGTTCTGGGAACAGGTGCTGTGTAGAGAGGGTCTGACTGGGCGCTGTTACTGGGAGGTAGAGTGGAGTGGGGGAGGGGCTGTTATAGGAGTGACATATAAAGGAATCAGCAGGAGAGGAGGGGGTAATGACTGTGTGATTGGATGGAATGACAAGTCCTGGAGTCTGGACTGCTATGACAACAGTTACTCTGCCTGTCACAATAATAAGTCCACTACCATAGACGTCCCCTCCTCCAGCTCCCACAGAGTAGGAGTGTATCTGGACTGGCCAGCCGGCACTCTGTCCTTCTACAGAGTCTCCTCTGACACACTGACCCACCTGAACACATTCCACTCCACATTCACTGAGCCCCTCTATCCAGGGTTTAGGGTTCATGATGTTGACTCCTCAGTGTCCCTGTAAATAATAACCATGGTAACACTGACACACACACACACAAACACACTGGGAACACACACACACAAACACACTAAACACACACACACTGTACACACACACACACACACACACACACTGAACACACACACTGGACACACACTGGACACACACACACACTGACACACAGGACACATACACACACTGGACACACACACACACTGGACACACACACACACTGGACACTGTACACACACACTAGACACACACACACACACTCACACACACTGGACACACACACACACACTGACACACTGGACACACACACACACATTGACACCCTGGACACACACACTGGACACACAAACACACACACTGGACACACACACACACACACTGACACACTGGACACACACACTGGACACACACACACTGGACACACACACACACACACTAGACACACACACACACACTGACACACTGGACACACACACACACACACACACACTGACACACTGGACACACACTGGACACACACACACTGACACACTGGACACACACACACACTGGACACACACACACACACACTGGACACACACACACACTGGACACTGTACACACACACACACACTAGACACACACACACACAAACACACACACACACACACTGGACACACACACACACACACACTGACACACTGGACACACACACACACACACTGGCCCAATGGACACACACACTGGACACACACACACACTGGACACACACACACACACTAGACACACTGACACACTGGACACACACACTGGACACACACACACACACTGGACACACACACACACACTAGACACACACACACACACACACACACACTAGACACACACACACACACTGGACACACAAACACACACACACACACACACTGGACACGGACACACACACACTGGACACACACACACATACTGAAAACACATACACACAAACAAACTTGATACACACACACTGTACACACACACACACACACACACACACACACACTGAACAAACACACTAAACACACACACACCGGACAAACACACACTGGACACACACACACACACACACTGGACACTGTACACACACACACACACACTAGACACACACACACACACACACTGGACACACACACACACACTGACACACACACAGGACACACAGACATTGATCACACACACTGGACAAACACACCCACACACTGGACACTGTACACACATACACACACTAGACACACACACACACACACACACACACACACACACTGGACACTGTACACACACACACACACACTAGACACACACACACACACACACACACACTGGACACACACATACTGGACAAACACACCCACACACTGGACACTGGACACACACACACTCTGGACACACACACACACTGGACACACACACACACACACTGAACACACACACACTGGACACACACTCACTGGACACACACACACACACACTGGACACACACACACACACACACTGGACAAACAAACACACACACACACACACAGGACACACACACACACTGGACACACACACACACACTGGACACACACACACACTGAACACACACACACTGGACACACACACACACACTGGATACACCCACACACTGGACACACACACACAAATACACTTGATACACACACACACACACACTGGACAAACACACACACACTGGACACACACACACACACACTGGACACACACACACACACACACTGGACACATTTCCATGTGTTGGATTTTCCATGTGTTGGATTTTGATGAAAGGAAATCTCATATAGCCTACTGGACAGGACTTTGCTATGGCATCTTCTGTTTGGGTGTCTCAGGTCAGGTCTGAGCCATGATCAGAATGTGTCTCTGTGTCTATTTCCAGCCCTGCCATTTCTACCTGTCCTGATCTAGTGTTTCACCCCTGACCTCCTCACACCGTCTCACTGTCCATGTCTGCTTTTAGCTCCCACCTCTACTTCACTGTGTTATAATGGACCTTATGCTTGTTATGTCACCTCTGTAACCAGTTATCAAACATATTGACCTTTCTGACCCTATCCCATGGCCCTACTTTCTACAACTGAACATTTAAATTCCTCTATGAGTTTTGTTTAGTATCCATTTACTTATCTATGTATTTGTTGTATATTGGGGTTGTGCTGCAGAGCATCAATGGGGTTTGTATGTGTTGAGATGATCATGTTCCAGATAAATGGTTGAACTGATTCCTGTCTCCCGTCTCATCATTATTGAATTGTTATACAGACGTGGTTATGAAACCCACGAGACATAACAAAAGATTGGGGATGAGTAAGTCTGAATCTACAGGAACTATTCTGTCTGGAAGAAGTGGGTTTTTACAACTGTTTAAAACTGTTATTTTCTGTGGTCCAGTCTAGGCTAATGTTAGCACAGTGTATTGCTAGCAGAGGCAAGTACATAGTCGAACTAGCTAAGAAAGAGCGTTAACCAGTGGTGTGAAGTACTTAAGTAAAAATACTTTAAAGTACTACTTAAGTAGTTTTTTGGGGGTATCTGTACTTGACTTTACTATTCATATTTTTGACTACTTTTACTTTCACTTCACTACATTCCTAAAGAAAATTATGTACTTTTTACTCCATACATTTTCCCTGACACCCAAAAGTACTCGTTACATTTTGAATGCTTAGCAGGACAGAAAATGGTCCAATTCACGCACTTATCAAGAGAACATCCCTACTGCCTCTGATCTGGCAGACTCAGTAAACACAAATGCTTAGTTTGTAAATTGTCTGAGTGTTGGAGTTTGCCTCTGGCTGAACGTACATTTTAAAAACAAGAAAATCGCTTGCTTTATGTAAGGAATTTGAAATGATTCATACTTGTACTTTTTACTTTTGATACTTAAGTATATTTTAGCAATTACATTTACTTTTGATACTTAAGTATATTTAAACCAAATACTTTTAGACTTTTACTCAAGTAGTATTTTACTGGGTGACTTTCACTTTTAGTTGAGTCATTTGCTATTAAGGGATCTTTACTTTTACTCAAGTATGATATTTGGTACTTTTTCCACCACTGGAGTTAACATCGTCATGGACGGCAGAAAAGGACTGGAGACGGACATCGGAGCGGGAAAACAACGTGATTAAAAGGGAGGACATTTATTCAACTGTGAAGACAAACCTTTTAATTAAATCTGCTAAATGAGCGAACTTAGGACGAAACGTCAGTGAGTGAAGTGAATGAAGATCACGTGACTGAGGAGAATATTGCTGTGGTTGAGGACAATACTGAAGTGAGTGACAATCAGGAGCCTATTGAGAAACGAAAAATTACTGGAATTGTTGGAAACATTGGACAGTTTGATAAAAGTATTGAGCAGTGGAGCTCATATACAGAACGGTTTGAATATTTTGTTCTTGTAAATGACATGGATGAGGACAACATTGTGCCTCCATGTTTTAGTGTAATGGGGCCAAAGACATTTAATTTACTAGGCAGCCTGCTACAGCCAGACAGAACAGGTAATAAGACGTATGGGGATATTGTGGAGATACTTAAAGGACATTTTTCACCAGAACCACTAGTTAACGCTGAAAGGTTCAGGTTCCACAGGAGACATCAGGAAGAGGGAGAATCAGTAACAATGTTTGCTGCTGCATTAAAGAAACTATCAGAACACTGAGTTTAATGCTGTTCTAAATGACATCATTAGAGACAGACTAGTATGTGGGCTACGGAGTGAAGCTACACAAAAGAGACTGTTGACTGAAAGTCATCTGACCTTGGCAAAGGACATTGAAATCAGTGTGTCCATGGAACTAGCTGCTAAAGAGGCTCACCAGTTGAGTTCATCAGGAACTTAGTGGGTTCATCTAACAATCCTAATCATCAGCTGATACATTTTATTCTCATACACAGGTATACCTTCCACCTAGAAAACATCATTTAATAGAAATCACAACCGCTCCTCTGTGTGATCTATGTAATCAAGGTGCCTTGGGCTCCTTTAATCATATGTACTGGGAGTGACCAGGGGACATGTTTTGGGAAGAGGTATCCTCATACCTTGTTCCCCCAAACTGTTAATACTGAATGATAATTCACCACTGTCATTACAGCAAAGACGTATAATGTTGTCAGGTTGGACAGCAGCTAAAAAGATGTTGGAACTAAGATGGCAACCACCACACCTCATTGGATCAGCACTTTTATAGATATAATGTATTTAGAACTATCCACTGCTAGGATCCATGGGGCTAGCCAAACAACAATTGCAGCTGAAACCATAAAATAACTCCTGTAGTGGGTTTTACCCAACATATTGACCGGTAATTATCATTTTTGTGCAAATGTGTACCTTGATTTAGTATTTAATTTAATGGAGATCAGGTTGGGTGTGTTGGGGTGGTCCCAGGAGGGGTTGGAGGGTGGGTTGGGGTGGTCCCAGGAGGGGTTGGAGGGTGTGTTGGGGTGGTCCCAGGCGGGGGTTGGAGGGTGGGTTGGGTTGGTCCCAGGAGGGGTTGGAGGGTGGGTTGGGGTGGTCCCAGGAGGGGTTGGAGGGTGTGTTGGGGTGGTCCCAGGAGGGGTTGGAGGGTGTGTTGGGGTGGTCCCAGGAGGGGTTGGAGGGTGTGTTGGGGTGGTCCCAGGAGGGGTTGGAGGGTGGGTTGGGGTGGTCCCAGGAGGGGTTGGAGGGTGTGTTGGGGTGGTCCCAGGAGGGGTTGGAGGGTGTGTTGGGGTGGTCCCAGGAGGGGTTGGAGGGTGTGTTGGGGTGGTCCCAGGAGGGGTTGGAGGGTGGGTTGGGGTGGTCCCAGGAGGGGACCAACCCAAGAACAAATATATATTTGATCTTATATATATTTTAACAGTATTGTGTCTCTAGCTGTATAACCATTCCTGCTGCTATTTGTTCTGATATATATTTTAACAGTATTGTGTTTCTAACTGTATAACCATTCCTGCTGCTATTTGTTCTTGTCTGTGTTCCTTTCAAATAAATAAAACGTTTCAACAGAGTTTTAACTGAAAATCAGAGACCGGGAAATCAAGTCACATGCTGGTGTAAGGACATGATTGTCCAGCCTGTGGTAAAAAGGGCAACATCGGACAAGTCTCCAGAAACAAAAAGAGAACAGAGAAATCACAAAAACGGGAAACAAGAAACAGACATTCCAACGAAAGACACATAGACATGTTCACACTGTTGAGTAAGAGAACACTGAGGTGAGTGACTCATCAGACGAGGAAGTCAAACTGAAAATCCTGACCTTTTCCTGGCGGGCCGCACGGCTACTATGTCTCCCCCTTGCTAGAGGGACAGCCGGTGGGTATGGAGATTGACACAGGGGCAGCTGTATCTCTTGTGTCAGAAAAAAGACACTGAAACACCTTCCACTTCAACCAGCGCACCTCGTGTTAAAGACTTACACAGGTGAATCTGTCGCTGTGAGAGGCATCACTGATGTCACAGTTCAGGTAAACAGTCAAACTGAAAAGCTGCCACTCTATGTTGTGAAAGGAGACTATGCATCACTACTGGGATGTTCATAGTTGGAGAAAATCACACTGGACTGGCCATCAGTGCATACAATGACACATGGAGACACAGACCTACCTGCCATCTTAAAGAAACATGGAGAAGTCTTTAATGGACAGCTGGGTAGTATGAACGACATTACAGGGAAGCTTAGCATTAAGCCAGACAGCAAACCAACGTTTCTGAAAGCACGACCTGTACCTCATGCTATCAGACCATAAGTCAAGGCTGACTTGGACGCTTTAGTCAAGAACAAAGTACTGGAGCCGGTCAGCATGAGTGAATGCATGAGCAACACCCATCTACCAGTCCTTAACACTAGAACCGCCTGTTCTTTCAGCATATAAGAACCCGCTAGAGAAAGTTACCAGGCGTCCACTTTAGCATATGCATCAGATGCATATCAACCAGCAAGGTGCAAGGTGTTCAAACATGGTTTGTTAAATAAACGCTTGATAAATAGTGCATCATATATTGTAAAGGATTAATTGCATGAAGAAATATTTGTGAAAATATATCAATAAAAAAAGAACAACAATAGTTAATTCTACAAAATAGGCCTATAGCCTATTTCTGTCACGGTTCAGACAGACGACAAGAGGACCACAATTGCGTCACACCAGAAAGTTTATTAAAACTTAAGGGAAAAGGGAAGTAGGGAGTGAGTGAAGGCTCCAGGGGTTATCCCGTCCAATGTGCTGGGTCTGTGCCCCCCCCCAGTGGCAGCGATGCGTCCGATGACGCCGGTGGTTGGTGGTCCAGAAGTCCTGGGGGGAGGAAACACAGACACAACGGGCGGATGAAACAAGGCAGAAGTACAGTTCAAGGGAAATCCAAACACGTTGTAGCAAGGCAGAAGGCTGGTCAGAGTTACCGGGGTCGAAGAGTAGTCAGGAGTCGTAATGGCAGAAAGCAGGTCTGGTTTTCCTGGGGCAGAAGAGTATCCAAGAATCAGGCAGGTCCGGGGTCACAAAACAAGGGTGAGCCAGAAGCGCGAGCACACAGGTTCCGGGTGTGAGCTTTGCAGACGATCTGACAAAGGAGAGCTGAAAGACGGGACTTTAAATACTGGGAGAGGTTAGTGGGTAATGCAGCGCAGCTGGCAGAGTAATTAGAGCCGAGCAGAGCCGGGACAGGTGGAGCTCGTTAGGCTGAGTAGAGAGAGAGAGATGAGCAGAGTGGAAGATAGTGGAAACACATTAAGGTGGTAACCCGGTGGAGTGAGAGGGCTCATGACAGAACCCCCCCAAGGGACGGCCCCAGAAGTCCCAAGAGCAACACCACGCCGGGCGGGAGGAGGGGAGCCGGAGGAGGGCTAGAACTCCTCCGAACGGTCCGAGCGAACGCCCTCATCCTCGGAGGAAGCCGGAGGGCCGTGGTCGGGAGATGGGACAGGTCCCGAGACAGGATCAGGCACAGGACAGGAAGCCGAGCGGGCAGGACGGTTAGGGATCCCTCTGGGGCGGCCCCTACGGATTGCAGGTTGATCAGGATGCCGTTGGTGGAAGGCGGTGATGAGAGTCCTATCCACAATCCGACTAGCTGGCACCCAGGTCCTTTCCTCAGGTCCATAGCCCTCCCCAGTCAATGAGGTACTGGAGACCCCTACCCCTCCGTCTGGACCGAAGCAGGCGGCGGACGGTGTAAACCAGACCACCATCGACGAGCCGTGGAGGAGGAGGACAAGGCGCAGCAGGGACCAGCGGACTCTCATGAATGGGCTTAATCTTAGACACATGGAAAGTGGGGTGCACCCTCATGGAATTAGGCAGTTGGAGCCGGACAGCAGTTGGGCTAATCACTCTTATGATAGGGAATGGGCCAATGAACCGAGGTGCCAACTTCTGCGACTCCACCCTGAGTGGCAGGTTCCTTGACGACAACCACACCCTTTGACCAACATGGTAGGTGGGAGCAGGGATTCTCCGACGGTTGGCCCCGGTAGTGTAGCTGGCAACGGATCTGAGAAGTGTGGCTCGGGCCTGTGACCAGGTGCGGCGACATCGACGGGCAAACGCAAGTGCAGATGGGCAAGTAACCTCCCCTTCCTGACTGGCAAATAGAGGAGGCTGGTATCCATAAACACATTGGAAAGGGGACATACCGATGGCAGAGCAGGTCAGAGAATTGTGTGCGTACTCCACCCATGTCAATTGCTGCGACCAGGAGTGGGGGGTTGCGTGAAGTCATGCATCGCAGTGCCTTCTCGAGCTCCTGATTTGCCCGCTCTGACTGCCCATTGGATTGGGGATGGAATCCGGAAGTCAGACTGACTGTGGCCCCCAGCAGGTGACAGAACTCCCTTCCAAAAAGCGGAGGAGAATTGTGGACCACGGTCAGAAACTACATCCTTTGGCAGTCCGTGGATCCGGAAGACGTGTTCCAGGACCACCTGGGCAGTCTCCTTGGCGGTTGGGAGCTTGGGGAGGGGAATGAAGTGTGCCATCTTGCTGAATCGGTCAACTATGGTGAGAATGACGGTCTTGCCCCTTGAAGGGGGCAGCCCCGTGACAAAGTCAAGGGCGATGTGAGACCAGGGACGTCTGGGCACAGGCAGGGGCTGCAGCAATCCGGCTGGGGGGCTGGCAGGACGACTTGTGTTGGTTGCAGATGGGGCAGGCTTGGACGAATTCCCGTACATCCTTTCTCAGAGCGGGCCACCAGAACCTCTGGGCGAGCAGGTTGTAAGTGCGGGTGGAGCCAGGGTGACAAGCTAGGCGGGAGTCATGTCCCCACTGAACGACCTGGGACCTTAGGTTTTCGGGGACAAAAGGCGGTCAGCTGGGCAAGTGCTGGGACCGGGCTGGTTACGGAGAGCTTCCAGCACCTGTTCCTCAACAGCCCAGGTCAGAGCTGCTACGATGCAGGGACTTGGCAGAATCGACACAGGATCCTTGGAGGGGTTGTCATCCTTCTGGAATTGACGGAGAGGGCGTCTGGCTTGGTGTTGCGTGATCCAGGCCGGTATGACAGAGTGAAATTAAACCTGGTGAAGAACAGGGCCCAGCGGGACTGCCTGGAGTTCAACCGTTTGGCCGTGCGGATGTACTCCAAGTTCTTATGATCGGTCCAAACGAGAAATGGAATGGTGGACCCCTCCAGCCAGTGACGCCACTCCTCCAAGGCAAGCTTCACAGCCAGCAGCTCTCGGTTCCCTATGTCGTAATTGCACTCAGAGGGGGACAACCGACGTGAGAAAAAGGCACAGGGATGGAGCTTCCTATCCTCCGCAGCCCACTGAGAAATCACAGCACCAACTCCCACATCCGAGGCGTCCACCTCCACAATGAATTGCCGGTCCACGTCAGGCATCTGGAGGATGGGAGCGGAGGTGAACCTTACCTTGAGGGTACTGAAGGCCTTGTCGGCTGCTGGGGTCCAGGTGAAGGGTTGCTTGGTGCTGGTTAGAGCAGTGAGAGGGGCAGCAACGGTACTGTAGTTCCGGATAAACTTTCTATAGAAGTTAGCAAACCCCAGAAACTGTTGCAGCTTCTTTCTGTTCTCCGGAACTGGCCATGACGTGACTGCTGATACTTTGGCAGGATCCATTTGGATACTTCCCTCTGCCACTATGTACCCCAGGAAGGCCACTGTCTTGACGTGAAACTCACATTTCTCTGCCTTGGCGTAGAGGGAATTCTCCAGAAGACGATGAAGGACTTGCTGGACATGGCGGGTGTGTTCAGACAGGTTTCTGGAGTAGATTAAGATGTCATCCAGGTAAACGAAGACAAACTTGTTTAACATGTCCCGCAGTACATCATTCACTAGAGCCTGGAACACAGCAGGAGCATTGGTGAGGCCAAAAGGCATAACCAGATACTCGTAGTGGCCTGTTGGTGTATTGAATGCGGTCTTCCATTCATCTCCCTCCCGGATCCGCACTAGGTGGTAAGCGTTTCTGAGATCCAACTTGGTAAAAACAGTGGCTCCCTGGAGCAACTCAAAAGCAGAGGTGAGCAGAGGGAGAGGGTAACGGTTTTTCACTGTGATGTCGTTGAGTCCCCTGTAGTCGATGCAGGGCGAAGAGATCCGTCCCTCTTCCCCACAAAGAAGAAGCCAGCACCAGCCGGAGATGAAGATGAACGGATCAATCCTGTGGACAGAGAGTCATTGATGTAGTCCTCCATGGACCTTCTTTCAGGAGCAGACAACGAATAAAGACGGCCCCTTGGAGGGGCTGTTCCAGGGAGGAGGTCGATGGCACAGTCGTGCGGTCGGTGAGGGGGGCAGAGATGTGGCTCTTGCTTTGTTAAACACTTCTCTGAGACCATGGTAGCATTCTGGGACATGGGAGAGGTCAGGGGCGGAGTTAGTAGGTACTGGCCGAGGGGGTAGTGCGGCAGCAAGCAGGCAGGTTCGGTGGCAGTCCTCTCCCCACTCCCTGATCACCCCGGTCACCCAGTCGAGCTGAGGGTTGTGCCGGCGGAGCCATGGGTAACCCAGGATGAGGGGTTGGCCTGGAGAGGGGAGCAGGTGAAACTGGATAGTTTCTTGATGGTTTCCGGACAGACCCATCAAGACCGGGGCCGTGACATGAGTGACCGATCCGAGTAAGTGTCCGTCCAGTGCCCGGGCAGGAATAGGAGGTGTCAAACGGAGGTTCTCCAGTCCCAGTTGGCGTGCCAGCTTGATGTCCATTATGTTGGCTTCGGCGCCAGAATCCACCAGAGCAGCCAGGGTGTGAGTAGAGTCAGAGAGGCGGAGGTGAACTTCAGCAAGGGTTTGCGGTCGGAGGACTGGATGGTCATTGAGCTCAACCGGACTCCCCCTATGCCCGGTGAGCTTCGGCCTTTTAAAGGGCAGGTTACCACACGATGTCCATCACCTCCACAATAGAGGCAGAGGTTTGAGGTGAAGCGGCGCTGGCGCTCTGCAGGAGTGAGAGAGGCTCGCCCAATCTCCATAGGCTCAGACTGATCAAGCTGACTTGGGTGAGTGGCAGTAGCTGACAGGAGCCCAGTCGGATCTCTCCGAATGCCGGTAGTTGGTGGACCTTGGCGCCCCCTCTCACGACGACGGGTCTGTATCCTTCTGTCGATCCGGACAGTCAGTGCGATGGCTTCATCAAGAGTGGAAGGCAGTTCATGGGAGACCAACTCGTCCTTGATATAGTCAGCCAAGCTATGGAAGAACGCGTCCACCAACGATGGTGTGTTCCAAGAACTTCGTCTTGCCAGGGTTCGGAAGTCGATGGAATGGTCTGCGACTGTACGTCTGCCTTGTCGAATACTGAACAGTTCACGAGACGCCTCTGCGGTTGGTGACTCCAGGTCAAACACCTTCAGCATCTCCTCAGCAAACAGGTCGAAGGTTGCACATGCGGGGGTTTGACGTTCGAACTCTGCTGTTCCCCAGAGTCGAGCTCGGCCCGTCAGGTGAGTGATGGCATACCCGACCCTAGCCCCCTCCGTGGCGAAGGTCCTTGGCTGCAAGGAGAACTGAAGTCGGCAGCTAGTCAGGAATGGCCGGACCTGGGTAGAATCGCCGTTGAACCGCTCGGGGTTTCCAATCTTGGGTTCCGGGGCAGCGGCTGAAATGACCGGGGCAGGTAACTCGGAGGCAGGGCTGGTGGGCAGACTGGCTGGGGGAAGGTTGGTGAGGAGTTGGATGATCCTGGCGAGTTGTTGTTGCTGCTGCTGGGACTGCTGCTGGTGCTGCTGGAACTGCTGATGCTGTTGGTGGCCGACCTGAAGCAGAGAGGTGATGTCGCCGCTCATGCGGCCTAGCTCTCTCTCAGTGTGTTCCAGGCGTAGCATGGCGGTGGGTTGCTCAGGTTCTTCGGTTTCCATGTCGGGGGAAGTGTGCGCTGAGTCCATGATGGTCAGATCGTACTGTCACGGTTCAGACAGACGACAAGAGGACCACAATTGCGTCACACCAGAAAGTTTATTAAAACTTAAGGGAAAAGGGAAGTAGGGAGTGAGTGAAGGCTCCAGGGGTTATCCCGTCCAATGTGCTGGGTCTGTGCCCCCCCAGTGGCAGCGATGCGTCCGATGACGCCGGTGGTTGGTGGTCCAGAAGTCCTGGGGGAGGAAACACAGACACAACGGGCGGATGAAACAAGGCAGAAGTACAGTTCAAGGGAAATCCAAACACGTTGTAGCAAGGCAGAAGGCTGGTCAGAGTTACCGGGGTCGAAGAGTAGTCAGGAGTCGTAATGGCAGAAAGCAGGTCTGGTTTTCCTGGGGCAGAAGAGTATCCAAGAATCAGGCAGGTCCGGGGTCACAAAACAAGGGTGAGCCAGAAGCGCGAGCACACAGGTTCCGGGTGTGAGCTTTGCAGACGATCTGACAAAGGAGAGCTGAAAGACGGGACTTTAAATACTGGGAGAGGTTAGTGGGTAATGCAGCGCAGCTGGCAGAGTAATTAGGAGCCGAGCAGAGCCGGGACAGGTGGAGCTCGTTAGGCTGAGTAGAGAGAGAGAGATGAGCAGAGTGGAAGATAGTGGAAACACATTAAGGTGGTAACCCGGTGGAGTGAGAGGGCTCATGACAATTTCTGTTTCCCTTACAATAAAAACATTACAGTATAAACCATTTAATCAACTGTATTTGTAGATTCAATTAGTAATAGAGTTAATAAAGTCCATTTACAGTTTATTTTGACAAAGTACAAATGGAAAAAGTATAATAATAATAATATAACTAGCCAGGTGTTCAGGTGAAATGATTTGCTGTATTCCTAAACAAAAGCACCAGTGCATAAACAATTGTAAAGGATGAATTGCATAAATAAATATTTGTGGAAATATATTCATGACAAGATGTAAAAACAATAATGTGTTGATTGTATCAGACACTGTACCGCGCCTTTACACATGAATCAATCACATCTTCTCTTTATGGTTCGGTTCCACAAACAAATCAAATCGGTTGCCCTGCACACAGTTGTCATGGGCCTTGTTCGGTGTGCACCTGCCGACTTGACATTGTGTCTCCTTTTTCCCCAGTGGGAGCCGTGGTGCTTGGGGAAGAGGGAGAACAGGACCTGCTGTCTTGACATTGTGTATTTTTCCCCAGTGGGAGCTGTGGTGCTTGGGGAAGAGGGAGAACAGGACCTGCTGTCTTGGCATTGTGTATTTTTCCCCAGTGGGAGCTGTGGTTCTTGGGGAAGAGGGAGAGCAGGACCTGCTGTCTTGACATTGTGTATTTTTCCCCAGTGGGAGCTGTGGTGCTTGGGGAAGAGGGAGAACAGGACCTGCTGTCTTGGCATTGTGTATTTTTCCCCAGTGGGAGCTGTGGTGCTTGGGGAAGAGGGAGAACAGGACCTGCTGTCTTGGCGGCCTGCTTGGTGACTGTAGCTTCTTTCTCTGCGTTCATGTGGTTCTCACAAAGCTCACATCATGCCAGATCCATGAAGATATGTCTCCTGCTGACTGTCTTGTCAAGGCATTGCTTGTACAACACGTGTTGATAGCAGTCATGTCGAGCACATTGTAGAACACCTCAACAGGCCAGAGGAGAGTACCCCCTTTTACAGAGTACAGTCAACAGGCCAGAGGAGAGTACCCCCTTTTACAGAGTACAGTCAACAGGCCAGAGGAGAGTACCCCCTTTTACAGAGTACAGTCAACAGGCCAGAGGAGAGTACCCCCTTTTACAGAGTACAGTCAACAGGCCAGAGGAGAGTACCCCCTTTTACAGAGTACAGTCAACAGGCCAGAGGAGAGTACCCCCTTTTACAGAGTACAGTCAACAGGCCAGAGGAGAGTACCCCCTTTTACAGAGTACAGTCTGGACATCTGGTCGAGTGCATCCACACAAAGCTTTTACATAAAATAAAATAGAATAGAATAGGTTATAATTATATAGAATGATAAAACTAATAGTAATAACATGAATGTAATATAATAAATAGGGGATCCTATTTGGTGTTTGGCAGATGGGAAGGCTATCTGTATATGGTAGAGATACTGTATATACCTTTGTGTGATTGTAGTCTGTCACTGTCTCCGGTTTCTTCTTCTGGTCACCGCCGGTGGCAACAGTGGGGTGCATGGTGCTGAGGAAGCTAACACTTATTTATTTAACATCTGTACACCGTGAGTGTTGCTTTACCACTCTCTATCACACCGTGAGTGTTGCTTTACCACTCTCCATCACACCGTGAGTGTTGCTTTACCACTCTTCATCACACCGTGAGTGTTGCTTTACCACTCTCCATCACACCGTGAGTGTTGCTTTACCAGCAGCTTCTGCCTTTGTTTGTTCACTGTTCTGAGCAGGATAGTCTTCTTTACAATCAACTTGTCTGACAGGGAAATTGATGTGAAGAATCTGTCTATGGTCCCATTTCTGCCTTTGCCCATGTAAGGCTCCACGTGTCTCAAAACCACAGTCAAACAGTCACTCACCTGCTGGCCTGGTTTCATCTTTCCCCAGATATGGAAAGACATTGAGCAAGTAGGTTTCGAAATCTGTGGCTAACTAAAACTGAAGTCACATGCACCATTATCAGTTTCTATCTGGTTTCTATTGGCCATTCATCCATTGACGACAGAACAGCATATTTTAAATGGATGATGTTACTAGTTTCTGCTTAGTTGCCAGAGCAATGCTGCCGCTGGAGTGGTCATGTGCTAAATACATTGACAGCACAGATATTGTTGAAAATAGTGACATTTGGAAATAGAGCTGCACCTCTTGAATGTTGAGAGTTATTTGATAAAGGTAAGTGTCATAGAAACTGCAGAATATGCTCTTTCAGATACAGCACTATATAGAAATCACAATGTTTTACCTGCATGTGACTCTGAAGGAGGATTTGATAAAGAGATGCTCCTTTCCCTGCGTCTTTACGTTCAGCTCAGCGGTCTCCCCACCCTGATAATAAAGTGGTTTATTGGTAGCTTCCACTAGATGGCAGTAAACACCTGCTGTAGCTAAACTTTACAACAGTATGTGTCCGGTTTCTTGGTCCTGGTGACTCCTGGGCCCTTATTCATAAAGGCCGTGTCTCAGAGGAGGAGTGCTGATCTAGGATCAGGTCCCCCCTGTCCATTTAATCTGTTTCATTATGATCTAAAAGGCGAAACTGATCCCAGATCAGTACTCCTACTCTTTATGAATACTGTCACAGGTGACTCCTCAAGATGAGGCTCATGATTTATAAGTTATATTCTTTAAGAATCACTTAATTTCATTAATTGAACTGCTTTGCCATGAACAGATCTGTGAGGTCTTAACTTAAAGGTGCTATATAGACTTTATGGTTATTTTAATGGGGTTGAACATTCATCCCATCAGATTGTGTGTATTTATGAGTTCAGAAAAATACTGACTTGGAAGCATCTCTCTGACCCGACCCTGCTGAAACACACTCAAGTAAAGACCACATAGCTACAGTTATATGCTTGTCTGTTTTTACCCACTTTTAGAGCCAATTAATGGACTGGTATCAATATGAATCAGTGGAATAAACAGACTAGTTAACCATTAATAATGTTTACATATCTTGCACTACTCATCTCATATGTATATACTGCATTCTATTCTATAATATTCTACTGTATCTTAGTCAATGCCGGTCTGTCATTGCTTGTCCATATATGTATATATTCTTAAATCACATTCCTTACTAGTTTTGTGTGTATTGGGTATATGTTGTGAAATTGTTAGATATTACTTGTTAGATATTACTGCACTGTCGGAGCTAGAAGCACAAGCATTTCACTACACCCGCTATAACATCTGCTAAACACGTGTATGTGACAAATAAAATGTGTACAATGCATTTCCAATGGCGGAAAGCAAACAATAATGTACAATGCACTACCAGGACTTATCGGTCCAATGCAGCTTGAACGCAGCTACCAAGCTGTCTTCCCACAAGAGTGCCGTCCTACGCTGCGTATGATAACAGAGACATTAGTATTCCATAGCAACGAGTTGTTTATGGCAACACTATAGCTACATCGTTACCCACCCTCATCAATGTAATGCAAAGCACCTCTTCTACATTAGAAAACAACATTAAAAACAATCTGAAGATATTATAAACCAAACCTTTCCAATCCAATCACAGAAATCAAGCAGTAGACTTGGCAGCAAGGCCAATAAAGAAAATCACGTACGCCTATTTCTGACGTTTGCCACGCATTTCCAAAAGCTAGCAAATAACTAAATACTACAAGCCCAGCCAGGCTGCCTGTTCTTACCCAGATTCAAAAGAGTTGCAGCCGCCTTGATGCTGTGTTGAACCTCCTCAGCAGTCTCTCCTTCCACTCCCCACGGAATTTGCTTGTAAGATCCCTCTCAAATGCCAGTTGAATCAGCTGCCCTTTCCTCCTCTGCAACATGCTCCGTCTGTGCTCACTGAATATGTTTTTCTATGTTGAAAAATAGTTCTGGCAAGTTGCCGTGGATGCTCCAAATGTTAATCCCTGCTTCAACGCCATCATCACAGTAGACATTGCTGTTAGAGGCCCGGAGAATCTCTCCAAAATGCTCTGCGTTGTCCATTTTTCTTCTCCAGATCGGGCGATTTCAGTGTGTAGAAACTGGCGTGCGACAGTAAACTAAGTTTCCACAAAATCTCCTGAGATTAAGTCCAGCAGTGGTTCCACTTTTTCCACATCCATAAAGGTTTCATTCTCTGGGTGCAAGGCAAGTTGGCTGTTTCGTTGGTTAAATCTTGCTGACATTTCTCCCAGTACAGCATCCAGAGTGCTGAAAGACAGTCTGTTCCACTCCCTCTCATTGTCCTCTTCTAGCTGGCCCATTGGTGTTTCCACCACATATTCTTTCAGATTACTACTCACTACTCTTTGCCGTTTGCTTGGAGCGGGGGTGTCCGTGTGCTTGTATTTCTCCCATAACTCATCAAACTGCATCTGCCTTGCAGCAGTCACTCTCTGCCTTTGAACCACGTGCTACAAAATGTCAGTTTTCTCCCACAGTACAGGCCGGTTGGGTATTTCCCCAGACAAACCTGCGCTGGCTCCTCATCACCGAGGTCATCAGGCACTAACGGAGACGTCGGTGCTTGTAATATACTGGCGGTGCTGCTGCTAGGTTCGGTCTTGGCGGCTGCAGGCCCCTCCTCGGGTTGGTTACCTCCTATGTCACCAGGCTGCAAAACGGTTTCGCAGGTGCCTTTGATGCTGGGCTCAGCAGCCTTGGCCTCGGTGATTAGCGTCGGCTCAGCGGCCTTGGCCTCGGTGATTAGCGTCAGCTCAGCAGCCTTGGCCTCGGTGATTAGCGTCGACCAGCGGCCTTCGCCTCGGTGATTAGCGTCGACCAGCGGCCTTGGCCTCTGTGATTAGCGTCGACCAGCGGCCTTGGCCTCTGTGATTAGCGTCGACCAGCAGCCTTGGCCTCGGTGATTAGCGTCGACCAGCAGCCTTGGCCTCGGTGATTAGCGTCGACCAGCAGCCTTGGCCTCGTGATTAGCGTCGACCAGCAGCCTTGGCCTCTGTGATTAGCGTCGACCAGCAGCCTTGGCCTCGGTGATTAGCGTCGACCAGTGGCCTTGGCCTCGGTGATTAGCGTCGGCTCAGCGGCCTTGGCCTCGGTGATTAGTGTCGACCAGTGGCCTTGGCCTCGGTGATTAGCGTCGACCAGCAGCCTTGGCCTCGGTGATTAGCGTCGACCAGCAGCCTTGGCCTCGGTGATTAGCGTCGACCAGCAGCCTTGGCCTCGGTGATTAGCGTCGACCAGCAGCCTTGGCCTCGGTGATTAGCGTCGACCAGCAGCCTTGGCCTCGGTGATTAGCGTCGACCAGCAGCCTTGGCCTCTGTGATTAGCGTCGACCAGCAGCCTTGGCCTCGGTGATTAGCGTCGGCCCAGCGGCCTTGGCCTCGGTGATTAGCGTCGGACCAGCAGCCTTGCCTTTGGCCTCTGTGGCAGGCTTCTCCTCCTCCCTCCCGCTTTGATCCGATGCTGCCGTTGTGCCCTGGAGAAGCCACTTTCTAATATCCATCATACTATCAACTACCTACCTAACTGTTAACATTAGCTACATTCCATCCAGCTGCGCGTTTTTTTTGTTGTAGTACGTAACTTTGAAAGTAAACCTAAACGGTCAGATTGACCCTGCCCTTCTAACCGGTAAAATGTGTATGACGTAGGTATGATGCGTGCAAGGGAGTTGCATAAATGAAGCATACACAACAAATGGGTTGGGCGTGACGGAGGGGGCAGATTGTGGGACAGAATATGGATACAGAACTGAGGAGGCACAATATTCCAACTAAGGGGGCATTGCCCTCTTCTGCCCCCTGGTGGCGCCGGGCCTGCATTTAATAGGCACTATAGACATTTGTTTTATTTGACCTCTTCGAGATGGAAAACATGTCTATTAAGTTGAACATGTAGGGGAGACCGGAGATGGTTGTAACACTTTTCACCTTTTGGTCAGTTTCTCAGAGATCCTTTATGGTGGTGTGTCCAAGACGTGATACAAACAACCTACATCTGTCCTTTACAAATTGGTGTGGTTATTATATATGTAAATCAAACTGCAAATGAATGGTGTTGTCTTAACTACAAGGAGTGAAGTGTTCCAGTTTACCCCATGGTCTGGCTTAATTGGAACAGTGCTTGGGCTGAATTGTAACAGAATTAAAAAGATCATAAATCATGAGATGCAACTAAATATTGTACACCTTTATTGAGACCATGAGAGCAACATTGCCATGTTCAACATTTCATTTGGCAGAAATAATAATAAATATAAAAAATAAATGTTGTATTATTTTCCCCTCCACTAAATGGTCTTTCTCAACCAAACAACAACTAGGCAAAATGTAACACCTGAACGTTTGTGGTGTGTGTGTGTGCGTGTGTGTCTGTGTGTGTGTGTCTGTGTGTATGTGTGTGTGTCTGTATGTGTGTGTCTGTATGTGTGTGTGTGTCTGTGTGTGTGTCTGTGTGTGTGACTGAATGTTGGACATGTTCATTTAATCAGAGTCACAGTTGTGACAGTGGTATTGCTGTCCTGGGGTTCAGGCTTGGTGACAGTGGTATGGCTGTCCTGGGGTTCAGGCTTGGTGACAGTGGTATGGCTGTCCTGGGGTTCAGGCTTGGTGACAGTGGTATGGCTGTCCTGGGGTCCAGGCTTGGTGACAGTGGTATGGCTGTCCTGGGGTTCAGGCTTGGTGTCAGTGGTATGGCTGTCCTGGGGTTCAGGCTTGGTGTCAGTGGTATGGCTGTCCTGGGGTTCAGGCTTGGTGACAGTGGTATGGCTGTCCTGGGGTTCAGGCTTGGTGACAGTGGTATGGCTGTCCTGGGGTTCAGGCTTGGTGACAGTGGTATGGCTGTCCTGGGGTTCAGGCTTGGTGACAGTGGTATGGCTGTCCTGGGGTTCAGGCTTGGTGACAGTGGTATGGCTGTCCTGGGGTTCAGGCTTGGTGAGCCCATCATTCCCAACACTGCACCCAGACCTCCCTGGACATGGAATTGTTAAAGTGCTCCATGGACACAATGCCATTTCCCCCTTTTGCACCCTCGTGGCACAGGGCCTGCATGGGGAACACAGTGAAGGAGAAACTCTCTTCAGCTGGTGGTGCTAATGAGAGAGGGTGTGGTGGACTATACAGGTTGGTCCTCAGGGTGAGCGGTACTGTGGTCAATGTCTCCACCTAGTGGTCAATTACACAAATGGAACCACTAAGACAATTTGGGAGACAGGGCAATCATATTTCAACTGCAGTAGATATCATTGATGTAAAACCATTGCTATATAACACATGTTCAATATGTCAGGTATTGGAAAATAAACATCAACAAGTTGGGAAGGTGGGGGGGGACTGGACTACCAAGGGAATGGACTCTTCACAAAAAATATGATTGCCCTGTCTCCCAAATTGTTTTAGTGGTTCCAGGTTAAGACCTCTGGGGACTAAAGTCTCTAAAACATACTATAGTCCTTTTCCAGGTTAAGACCTCTGGGGACTAAAGTCTCTAAAACATACTATAGTCCTTTTCCAGGTTAAGACCTCTGGGGACTAAAGTCTCTAAAACATACTATAGTCCTTTTCCAGGTTAAGACCTCTGGGGACTAAAGTCTCTAAAACATACTATAGTCCTTTTCCAGGTTAAGACCTCTGGGGACTAAAGTCTCTAAAACATACTATAGTCATTTTCCAGGTTAAGACCTCTGGGGACTAAAGTCTCTAAAACATACTATAGTCCTTTTCCAGGTTAAGACCTCTGGGGACTAAAGTCTCTAAAACATACTATAGTCCTCTTCCAGGTTAAGACCTCTGGGGACTAAAGTCTCTAAAACATACTACAGTCCTTTTCCAGGTTAAGACCTCTGGGGACTAAAGTCTCTAAAACATACTATAGTCCTTTTCCAGGTTAAGACCTCTGGGGACTAAAGTCTCTAAAACATACTATAGTCCTTTTCCAGGTTAAGACCTCTGGGGACTAAAGTCTCTAAAACATACTATAGTCCTTTTCCAGGTTAAGACCTCTGGGGACTAAAGTCTCTAAAACATACTATAGTCCTTTTCCAGGTTAAGACCTCTGGGGACTAAAGTCTCTAAAACATACTATAGTCATTTTCCAGGTTAAGACCTCTGGGGACTAAAGTCTCTAAAACATACTATAGTCCTTTTCCAGGTTAAGACCTCTGGGGACTAAAGTCTCTAAAACATACTATAGTCCTCTTCCAGGTTAAGACCTCTGGGGACTAAAGTCTCTAAAACATACTACAGTCCTTTTCCAGGTTAAGACCTCTGGGGACTAAAGTCTCTAAAACATACTATAGTCCTTTTCCAGGTTAAGACCTCTGGGGACTAAAGTCTCTAAAACATACTATAGTCCTTTTCCAGGTTAAGACCTCTGGGGACTAAAGTCTCTAAAACATACTATAGTCCTTTTCCAGGTTAAGACCTCTGGGGACTAAAGTCTCTAAAACATACTATAGTCCTTTTCCAGGTTAAGACCTCTGGGGACTAAAGTCTCTAAAACATACTATAGTCCTTTTCCAGGTTAAGACCTCTGGGGTCTAAAGTCTCTAAAACATACTATAGTCCTTTTCCAGGTTAAGACCTCTGGGGACTAAAGTCTCTAAAACATACTATAGTCCTTTTCCAGGTTAAGACCTCTGGGGACTAAAGTCTCTAAAACATACTATAGTCCTTTTCCAGGTTAAGACCTCTGGGGACTAAAGTCTCTAAAACATACTATAGTCCTTTTCCAGGTTAAGACCTCTGGGGACTAAAGTCTCTAAAACATACTATAGTCCTTTTCCAGGTTAAGACCTCTGGGGACTAAAGTCTCTAAAACATACTATAGTCCTTTTCCAGGTTAAGACCTCTGGGGACTAAAGTCTCTAAAACATACTATAGTCCTTTTCCAGGTTAAGACCTCTGGGGACTAAAGTCTCTAAAACATACTATAGTCCTCTTCCAGGTTAAGACCTCTGGGGACTAAAGTCTCTAAAACATACTACAGTCCTTTTCCAGGTTAAGACCTCTGGGGACTAAAGTCTCTAAAACATACTATAGTCCTTTTCCAGGTTAAGACCTCTGGGGACTAAAGTCTCTAAAACATACTACAGTCCTTTTCCAGGTTAAGACCTCTGGGGACTAAAGTCTCTAAAACATACTATAGTCCTTTTCCAGGTTAAGACCTCTGGGGACTAAAGTCTCTAAAACATACTATAGTCCTTTTCCAGGTTAAGACCTCTGGGGACTAAAGTCTCTAAAACATACTATAGTCCTTTTCCAGGTTAAGACCTCTGGGGACTAAAGTCTCTAAAACATACTATAGTCCTTTTCCAGGTTAAGACCTCTGGGGACTAAAGTCTCTAAAACATACTATAGTCCTTTTCCAGGTTAAGACCTCTGGGGACTAAAGTCTCTAAAACATACTATAGTCCTTTTCCAGGTTAAGACCTCTGGGGACTAAAGTCTCTAATAAAAAGCATGAGCTGGCGCACCCCCAGAGAACATTATTTAGTGTAGTGGTGCTGACTAACGGAGAATGAACTGGAAGATATAAATATATAGAGAGAGTCTCACACCCTGTATATCAACTGATGTCATGAATGATTGAACCGGGTTATGTAGACAAATGCAATTAGTGCAACCAATGACTATAGTGAGGGGGGTGTCAACTGTGGGACCTTATATAGACAGGTGTGTGCCTTTCCAAATCATGTCCAATCAGTTGAATTTACCAAAGATGGACTCCAATCAAGTTGTAGAAACAGCTCAAGGATGATCAATGGAAACAGGATGCACCTTGGCTCAATTTCGTGTCTCATAACAAAGGGTCTGAATACTTATGTACATACGTTTTTTTCATTTTGAATTATTATACATTTGCAAACATTTCTATAAACCTGTTTTTTGCTTTGTCATTATGTTGTATTGGTGTAGATTGATGAGGACAGTTTATCACTTCTCAACTCATATACAACCTGTTTACTGATCCAATCGGTCCGGAGGCCTTCTGACCCTTTTTGGCCTCTCATGATGCTCTGGACCCTCAGGCTCACGGCCTGGAACCATCTGTGTGTCTGTATTGGTGCCCGTCCCAGTGGTAGTGTCCAAGTCCCAACCAGAGATGTTCCACTCTGACACATTCAGCTCTTCTCTTTCATTGGGTTGCATCATCATTTGATCCACATGCTTCTTACACAGTTTTTCCCTCAGTCTGCACTAAGTAGGTTACAGGACCAAGTAGCCTTTTCACAACCCCGGGTCTCCATTTCTCTCTCTCTCTCCTCCCCGGTAATCTGGGACAAGCACTGTTTGTTCCGACTGTAAAAAACGAAGCCTCTTGCCCAACCCCTTGTCCTGTATCTTAGACTGCATGTCAGCTGAAAAGCTGGGTTTAACCAGTGGTAACCTTCTATGTCTGAGTCTAACCTGGGCCATCTCCTTACCATGTCTTCTATGTCTGAGTCTAACCTGGGCCATCTCCTTACCAGGTCTTCTATGTCTGAGTCTAACCTGGGCCATCTCCTTACCATGTCTTCTATGTCTGAGTCTAACCTGGGCCATCTCCTTACCATGTCTTCTATGTCTGAGTCTAACCTGGGCCATCTCCTTACCATGTCTTCTATGTCTGAGTCTAACCTGGGCCATCTCCTTACCATGTCTTCTATGTCTGAGTCTAACCTGGGCCAGCTCCTTACCATGTCTTCTATGTCTGAGTCTAACCTGGGCCATCTCCTTACCATGTCTTCTATGTCTGAGTCTAACCTGGGCCATCTCCTTACCATGTCTTCTATGTCTGAGTCTATCCTGGGCCATCTCCTTACCATGTCTCCAATGTCTGAGTCTAACCTGGGCCATCTCCTTACCATGTCTTCTATGTCTGAGTCTAACCTGGGCCATCTCCTTACCATGTCTTCTATGTCTGAGTCTAACCTGGGCCAGCTCCTTACCATGTCTTCTATGTCTGAGTCTAACCTGGGCCATCTCCTTACCATGTCTTCTATGTCTGAGTCTAACCTGGGCCATCTCCTTACCATGTCTTCTATGTCTGAGTCTATCCTGGGCCATCTCCTTACCATGTCTCCAATGTCTGAGTCTAACCTGGGCCATCTCCTTACCATGTCTTCTATGTCTGAGTCTAACCTGGGCCATCTCCTTACCATGTCTTCTATGTCTGAGTCTAACCTGGGCCATCTCCTTACCATGTCTTCTATGTCTGAGTCTAACCTGGGCCATCTCCTTACCATGTCTTCTATGTCTGAGTCTAACCTGGGCCATCTCCTTACCATGTCTTCTATGTCTGAGTCTAACCTGGGCCATCTCCTTACCATGTCTTCTATGTCTGAGTCTAACCTGGGCCATCTCCTTACCATGTCTTCTATGTCTGAGTCTAACCTGGGCCATCTCCTTACCATGTCTTCTATGTCTGAGTCTAACCTGGACCATCTCCATACCATGTCTTCTATGTCTGAGTCTAACCTGGGCCATCTCCTTACCATGTCTTCTATGTCTGAGTCTAACCTGGGCCATCTCCTTACCATGTCTTCTATGTCTGAGTCTAACCTGGGCCATATCCTTACCATGTCTTCTATGTCTGAGTCTAACCTGGGCCATCTCCTTACCATGTCTTCTATGTCTGAGTCTAACCTGGGCCATCTCCTTACCATGTCTTCTATGTCTGAGTCTAACCTGGGCCATCTCCTTACCATGTCGTCTATGTCTGAGTGTAACCTGGGCCATCTCCTTACCATGTCTTCTATGTCTGAGTCTAACCTGGGCCACTAAAAGTGACTCCTTGCCAGAGCTTCCATTTGAACCATGCTCCAGTGGTTTTCATGTAGCTCCTTCAGTAGGTTCCTCTGTAGAGTAGCCGGCACCACCGCTCTCATACCCCATAACACACAATCACTGTCTACAGTGAGCTCATCCCTTCTCACCCAATCAGGCTTTAGTTCAGGATCAGTAACGTGGTTAGGTCACCCTGTAAGTGGGAAGTGCTTCACTTCAGCCAAACCCTTGTACTTGGTGGTTTCCCTGGCTGTGTCCTTAGCTACAATGGGAAGTACATCTACAAATGACACTGGATAGTTTGGATTGCTCTGAAATGGGAAGTACATCTAAAAATGCCACTGGATAGTTTGGATTGCTCTCCAATATTACTGGCATGTGAGGGTCGTAGTGCACTAACACTGAGGAGGAAGACAGCTGCGTCTTCGTTGTTTCAAATGCCTGCTGACATTGTTCTGACCCCACCCAAGGTCTATCTCTCTGGAAGAGCTCTGTCACAGGTTTGATGAGAGTAGAGAGATTCTCCATAAACTTCCCGTTTTACTCTTAACCCAGGCTCTTGCAGTCTCTGTAACACTGCTGCTTCTACGTTCTGGAAGTGGTCCTCTGCCGATTTCCCTGTGATGAGAATGTGATCCAGAAAGCACCCAACCCCAGGTCAACCCTGTAAGACCTGGTCCATAATACGTTGGAATATAGCTGGAGCGCTTGATACTCCATAAGGCAGTCTATTCATCTGGTAGAAACCCTTGTTTATAGTCAGGAAATGCTTTGACTCTTGATCTACCTCCACTTGCTGGTAGTTCCTGTGTAAGGGCTAACTCTGTGAACTGTTTACCTCCCGGCTAGAGTAGCAAACAAGTCCTGGGTCTTTGGTAAGGGGTACTGGTCCACATCCACCCATGCATTTACAGTCACCTTGTAATCATGACATATTCTGACACCCCCGTTTTGTCTTTGTAACGCAAACTATAGGTGCTGCCCATTCACTATATTCTAATGGTGTGATCCCTCCTTGTTTTTCTATCTCTGTAAGCTGTTTGTCTACTGCCTCTCTGAGTGCATAAGGTCTAACCTTACAAAACATTGGAACAGCTTTCTCTGACGCTTGAATGTTGGCTTTAACTCCCTTTACCACACCCATTTCACCACTAAACACCTTTAACTCCCTTTACCCCACCCATTTCACCACTAAACACCTTTAACTCCCTTTACCCCACCCATTTCACCACTAAACACCTTTAACTCCCTTTACCACACCCATTTCACCACTAAACACCTTTAACTCCCTTTACCACACCCATTTCACCACTAAACACCTTTAACTCCCTTTACCCCACCCATTTCACCACTAAACACCTTTAACTCCCTTTACCACACCCATTTCACCACTAAACCCCTTTAACTCCCTTTACCACACCCATTTCACCACTAAACACCTTTAACTCCCTTTACCCCACCCATTTCACCACTAAACACCTTTAACTCCCTTTACCACACCCATTTCACCACTAAATACCTCAGCATATTTATCGCCCAGCTGTGCAACTGGGTCTGACACATTGTTCACTCTTGACCAATCTGATTTTAGGTGCTGAATCCAGTTTCTCCCCATTATCGTAGGACCCCTTCCCTATTGACACTAATAGGGGTAGTGGTAACACCTGAGCACCACATTTCACTTTAACCTCCAGCTTTCCCAATAACTGAATAGGCTGAGCTGAGTAAGTTCTCAAAACAACATCACATGGTTGCAGTTTATGCTTCTTAAATATGCTGTTGTACAGCTTCGCTGAGATAAAACATGATGTGATACTCTCAACTTCTCTTTTACCAGAACCGAGAAGTTTCCGAGAGGAGACTGTTGGGAAGAGCTATAGGAGAACAGGTTAATTGTAATGGCTGGAATGGAATAAATAAATTATGCGTTAAATACCATTCCATTATTCCATTCCAGTCTTTACAATGAGCCCGTCCTCCTATAGCTCCTCCACCAGCCTCCTCTGGTGTGTACGTGCCAGTATGCTGGTGTCCATGCTGCTGTGGAGGTAAATTATATACAGTATATATAAAAAAAACTAATGCAGCCATTTTTATATCAATATCAAATAATTTCAGCGTAACAATTAAGTACCTTACTGTGATTGGTTTGAATTAAAATGGTTTTAAAAAATAGCTTCTCTTAGCAAAGAGCAATTTGTCAAGCAAGTATTTTGCTAGGACTGTCTGGGAGTGGTCTGAGTGGGAAGGGGAAAACTGAAAACGAGTTGTTATTGGCTATTGGCTATTAACTCCATCCCAGCAAAACACGCTGATTTTTCAGGAGGTCTTTTCAAACAGCTTTTACACTAAAAGGGCATTATCACAATTTCACAATTTCACAGTATTATTCCAACCTCATAGCTTGGAAATATGTATAAAAAACACAGGAAAATCACATTTTTGACAGCACTGGTCCTTTAAGGAAACAATTCTGAACAAAACCCATTTTAAATGAAAAGTAGAGACTTGTCATAAACCATTAGGCTCCATCTCTGTTAAGAGTTGGCTTGTTTGGACCCCTCATAGTCTTGAGTTTTCACTCTCCACCCCTCTCTCTCCTCCTCCTCCCCCTGTCTCCATCCCTCTCTCTCCTCCTCCTCCTCCCCCTGTCTCCACCCCTCTCTCTCCTCCTAATCCCCCTGTCTCCATCCCTCTCTCTCCTCCTCCTCCCCCTGTCTCCACCCCTCTCTCTCCTCCTCCTCCCCCTGTCTCCACCCCCTCTCTCCTCCTCCTCCCCCTGTCTCCACCCCCTCTCTTTCCTCCTCCTCCCCCTGTCTCCACCCCTCTCTCTCCTCCTCCTCCCCCTGTCTCCACCCCCTCTCTCCTCCTCCTCCCCCTGTCTCCATCCCTCTCTCTCCTCCTCCTCCCCTGTCTCCACCCCTCTCTCTCCTCCCCCTGTCTCCACTCCCCTCTCTCCTCCTCCTCCCTCTGTCTCCATCCCTCTCTCTCCTCCTCCTCCCCCCTGTCTCCATCCCTCGCTCTCCTCCTCCTCCCCCTTTCTCCACCCCTCTCTCTCCTCCTCTTCCCCTGTCTCTACCCCTCTCTCTCCTCCTCCTCCCCTTGTCTCCACCCCTCTCTCTCCTCCTCCTCCCTTTGTCTCCACCCCTCTCTCTCCTCCTCCTCCCCCTGTCTCCATCCCTCTCTCTCCTCCTCCTCCCCCTGTCTCCATCTCTCTCTCTCTCCTCCTCCCCCTGTCTCCCACCCCTCTCTCTCCTCCTCCTCCCCCTGTCTCCATCTCTCTCTCTCCTCCTCCTCCCCATGTCTCCACCCCTCTCTCTCCTCCTCCTCCTCCCCTGTCTCCATCCCTTTCTCTCCTCCTCCTCCCCCCTGTCTCCACCCCTCTCTCTCCTCCTCCTCCTCCCCCCTGTCTCCACCCCCTCTCTCTCCTCCTCCTCCCCTGTCTCCATCCCTCTCTCTCCTCCTCCTACCCCTGTCTCCATCCCTCTCTCTCATCCTCCTCCCCCCTGTCTCCACCCTCTCTCTCCTCCTCCTCCCTCTGTCTCCAGCCCTCTCTCTCCTCATCCTCCCCATGCCTCCACCCCTCTCTCTCCTCCTCCTACCCCTGTCTCCACCCCTCTCTCTCCTCCTCCTCCCCCTGTCTCCATCCCTCTCTCTCCTCCTCCTCCCCCTGTCTCCACCCCCTCTCTCCTCCCCCCTGTCTCCAATCCTCTCTCTCCTCCTCCTCCCTCTGTCTCCATCCCTCTCTCTCCTCCTCCTCCCCCTGTCTCCATCCCTCTCTCTCCTCCTCCTCCCCTGTCTCCACCCCTCTCTCTCCTCCTCCTCCCCCTGTCTCTACCCCTCTCTCTCCTCCTCCTCCCCCTGTCTCCACCCTCTCTCTCCTCCTCCTCCCCCTGTCTCCATCCCTCTCTCTCCTCCTCCTCCCCCTGTCTCCACCCCTCTCTCTCCTCCTCCTCCCCCTGTCTCTACCCCTCTCTCTCCTCCTCCTCCCCCTGTCTCCACCCTTCTCTCTCCTCCTCCTCCCCTGTCTCCATCCCTCTCTCTCCTCCTCCTCCCCCTGTCTCCACCCCTCTCTCTCCTCCTCCTCCCTCTGTCTCATCTACTCATCCCAAGAGTGCAAGTTGAGGTACGTTGAGAACCTCCTGCCATGAGGAACACATTTTCTCTTTCTCCTCAATGCTTCCATCCAATCCAATACACCAGAAGTAGCTTTGTGTGATTTTCTTCATGTGAACCATTCCACCATAACCTGAGTGTAACTGTTGCAACACCGGTTTCGTCAGTGAAGGTGGAATGATAACTCTCCTTTCCCACAGCAGACAACGGACTGTATTGATATCTCAGTTCCAGAGCATCTCCTGCGGCTTTACCTTTGATGATGATGATGTCCATCACTTCAGATGAAACCGGGTCGTTTCTGGTGTTTCTCCACACTTGTGCTGAAGTGACTGGTGCAGTTTTCCACTTGTCTGAAGTAGAAGATGTCTACTTGGCGTGACTCTGTCTTGAACACAGGTAGTGGTAACCTGGAAAGTCCATCTGACTCTGTCTTGACCACAGGTAGTGGTAACCTGGAGTCCATCTGACTCTGTCTTGACCACAGGTAGTGGTAACCTGGAGTCCATCTGACTCTGTCTTGACCACAGGTAGTGGTAACCTGGAGTCCATCTGACTCTGTCTTGACCACAGGTAGTGGTAACCTGGAGTCCATCTGACTCTGTCTTGACCACAGGTAGTGGTAACCTGGAGTCCATCTGACTCTGTCTTGACCACAGGTAGTGGTAACCTGGAGTCCATCTGACTCTGTCTTGACCACAGGTAGTGGTAACCTGGAATGTCCATCTGCATCACAGGGGGTTGGTGGCACCTTAATTGGGGAGGACGGGCTCGTGGTAATGGCTGGAGCGGAATTAGGGGAATGGTATCAAATACATCAAACACATGGTTTCCATGGTTTCCATGTGTTTGATGCCATTCTATTTGCTCCATTCCAGACATTATTATGAGCCGTCCTCCCCTCACCAGCCTCCACTGATCTGCATTGCAGTGCAGTTCTGACTTGCGGTACTTGATGTCGTAGGTGTGTGCTGACAACAAAGCCTGCCTTTACATTCTGCTGGCAGCAAGTGACAGAATCCTAGTATGAGGTCCAAAGATGCTCGTCAGCGAACAATGATTTGTAAGAAGGGTGACCAAGGGCTTCTCATTCTATCTGTGCATTAGTTACTTTCTGCTTCGTTCAATGTCCTTGGTGTGAAAGCCTTTTCTTCACCAGAAGGCATGATATGGGACAAGACTGCTTCCACACCATAGAGACTCACGCTGACCAGCTCCAGTACTTTGTACTTTGTTCTTGACTAAAGCCTCCAAGTCAGCCTTGACTTTTGGTCTGATAGCCTAAGGTACAATCTCCATACGCACCAGCTGTCCCTGTGTCAATCTCCATACGCACCAGCTGGCCCTGTGTCAATCTCCATACGCACCAGCTGGCCCTGTGTCAATCTCCATACTCACCAGCTGGCCCTGTGTCAATCTCCATACGCACCAGCTGGCCCTGTGTCAATCTCCATACGCACCAGCTTGCCCTGTGTCAATCTCCATACGCACCAGCTGGCCCTGTGTCAATCTCCATACTTACCAGCTGGCCCTGTGTCAATCTCCATACGCACCAGCTGTCCCTGTGTCAATCTCCATACTCACCGGCTGGCCCTGTGTCAATCTCCATACTCACCAGCTGGCCCTGTGTCAATCTCCATACTCACCAGCTGGCCCTGTGTTAATCTCCATACTCACCAGCTGGCCCTGTGTCAATCTCCATACTCACCAGCTGGCCCTGTGTTAATCTCCATACTCACCAGCTGGCCCTGTGTCAATCTCCATACTCACCGGCTGGCCCTGTGTTAATCTCCATACTCACCAGCTGTCCCTCTAGCAAGGGAGACATAGTAGCCGTGCGGCCCCCCAGCAACAGTCAGGATTTTCAGTGTGACTTCCTGGTCTGATGAGTCACTCACCTCAGTGTTCTCCTGGTCTGATGAGTCACTCACCTCAGTGTTCTCTTGGTCTGATGAGTCACTCACCTCAGTGTTCTCCTGGTCTGATGAGTCACTCACCTCAGTGTTCTCTTGGTCTGATGAGTCACTCAGCTCAGTGTTCTCCTGGTCTGATGAGTCACTCACCTCAGTGTTCTCTTGGTCTGATGAGTCACTCACCTCAGTGTTCTCCTGGTCTGATGAGTCACTCACCTCAGTGCTCTCTTGGTCTGATGACTCACTCACCTCAGTGTTCTCTCCTGGTCTGATGAGTCACTCACCTCAGTGTTCTCCTGGTCTGATGAGTCACTCACCTCAGTGTTCTCTTGGTCTGATGAGTCACTCACCTCAGTGTTCTCTTGGTCTGATGAGTCACTCACCTAAGTGTTCTCCTGGTCTGATGAGTCACTCACCTCAGTGTTCTCTTGGTCTGATGAGTCACTCACCTCAGTGTTCTCCTGGTCTGATGAGTCACTCACGTCAGTGCTCTCTTGGTCTGATGACTCACTCACCTCAGTGTTCTCTCCTGGTCTAATGAGTCACTCACCTCAGTGTTCTCCTGGTCTGATGAGTCACTCACCTCAGTGTTCTCCTGGTCTGATGAGTCACTCACCTCTGTGTTCTCCTGGTCTGATGAGTCACTCACCTCAGTGTTCTCCTGGTCTGATGAGTCACTCACCTCAGTGTTCTCCTGGTCTGATGAGTCACTCACCTCAGTGTTCTCCTGGTCTGATGAGTCACTCACCTCAGTGTTCTCCTGGTCTGATGAGTCATTCACCTCAGTGTTCTCTTGGTCTGATGAGTCACTCACCTCAGTGTTCTCCTGGTCTGATGAGTCACTCACCTCAGTGTTCTCCTGGTCTGATGAGTCACTCACCTAAGTGTTCTCTTGGTCTGATGAGTCACTCACCTCAGTGTTCTCTTGGTCTGATGACTCACTCACCTCAGTGTTCTCCTGGTCTGATGAGTCACTCACCTCAGTGTTCTCTTGGTCTGATGAGTCACTCACCTCAGTGTTCTCTTGGTCTGATGAGTCACTCACCTAAGTGTTCTCTTGGTCTGATGAGTCACTCACCTCAGTGTTCTCTTGGTCTGATGAGTCACTCACCCCAGTGTTCTCCTGCTCAACAGTGTGAACATATTTTTTTCATTTGTTGGAATGTCTCTGGACAATCCATGTTCTTACACCAGCATGTAGATACTTGATGTCCCACCTTGCCACATGTGACTTGATTTCCCTGTCTCTGATTTTCAGTTGAAACTCTGTGCACTTTTCTTTTTTTTGTGATCAACTTTTTATTTATTTTAAAGGAACACAGACAAGAACAAATAGCAGCAGGAAACTAGTTATACAGCCAGTAATAGTTT
>NW_025535445.1:0-97980 GCF_020615455.1 Coregonus clupeaformis | reverse complement strand
ATGCTCCCGAGTGGCGCAGTGGTCTAAGGCACTGCATAGCAGTGCTAGCTGTGCCACTAGAGATCCTGGTTCGAATCCAGGCTCTGTCATAGCTGTCGCGACCGGGAGACCCATGGGGCGGCGCACAATTGGCCCAGCGTCGTCCAAGGTAGGGGAGGGAATGACCGGCAGGGATGTAGCTCAGTTGGTAGAGCATGGCGTTTGCAACGCCAGGGTTGTGGGTTCGATTCCCACAGGGGGTATAAAAAAAAATAAAAAATAAATGAAAAAATAACTAACTGTAAGTCGCTCTGGATAAGAGCGTCTGCTAAATGACTAAAATGTAAATGTAAAAATGTAAATCTGGGAAACAGTTTGCCCAAAACCCACCAGTTTACAAACAGAAATGTAAGAGGCTCGCAGTGTGTGAAAACGGAGATTACAACTTTAAAGAAACCAAGGCCGGGATTCAATCTGATTGCGGGTTATAGACAATGAGGCTTTTAAAGGTCATTTCCGATTGAGCCGACATATGCAGTGTTTACCGTGAACGCAGTCTCCACAACACGGGAACATTGTCTATAAAAGCCGCATTAACTATTTTCCACGAGGAATGGCGCCAGAGGAGATGGCTGCCGTTTTACGGGCTCCTAACCAATTGTGCTATTGTGTGTGTTTTTTCGCATTATTTGTAACTTATTTTGTACATAATGTTTCTGCCACCGTCTCTTATGACCGAAAATAGCTTCTGGATATCAGGACAGCGATTACTCACCTCGTACTGGACGAAGATTTTTTCTTTAACGAGTCGGACACGAAGGATTTACTTCAGACACCCGACAAGGCCCAAAACCTCCGTCATTCTCATGAAGAAGAGACGGAGATATCGGGGACGCAGGTCAGGGTGCCTTGTAAGGATCCGACGGCGAGTGGGTCATCTGACTCTACCATCAGTCCTATTAGCCAACGTACAATCATTGGATAATAAAATGGATGAGCTCCGATCAAGAATATCCTACCAACGGGACTTTAAAAACGGTAATATCTTATGTTTCACAAGTCGTGGCTGAACGACGACATGGATGACATACAGCTGGCGGGGTTTTCGGTGCATCGGCAAGATAGAACAGCTGCCTCCGGTAAGACAAGGGGTGGCGGTCTGTGTATATCTGTGTTGTAAATAACAACAAACCTATGCTGGCACTAAGACCGCACTCAACGAGCTGTATAAGGCCATGAGCAAACAGGAAAATGCTCATCCAGAGGCGGCGCTCCTAGTAGCCGGGGACTTTAATGCAGGGAAACTTAAATCCGTTCTACCTCATTTCAACCAGCATGTTAAATGTGCAACCAGAGGAAAATAAACTCTAGACCACCTTTACTCCACACACAGAGACACGTACAAATCTCTCCCCTCGCCCTTCATTTGGCAAATCTGACCATAATTCTATCCTCCTGATTCCTACTTACGAGCAAAAACTAAAATAGGAAGTACGAGTGACTCGCTCAATACAGAAGTGGTCAGATGACGCAGATGCTAAGCTATAGTACTGTTTTGCTAGCACAGACTGGAACATGTTTCGGGATTCTTCCGATGGCATTGAGGAGCACACCACATCAGTCACTGGCTTCATCAATAAGTGCATCGATGATGTCGTCCCCACAGTGACCGTACGTACATACCCCAACCAGAAACCATGGATTACAGGCAACATCCACACTGAGCTAAAGGGTAGAGCTGCTGCTTTCAAGGAGCAGGACTCTAACCCGAACTCTTATAAGAAATCCCACTATGCCATCCGATGAACCATCAAACAGGCAAAGCGTCAACAAAGGACTAAAATTGAATCGTACTACACCGGCTCTGACGCTCATCGGATGTGGCAGGGCTTGCAAACTATTACAGAATACAAAGGGAAACACAGCTGCGAGCTGCCAAGTGACACGAGCCTACCAGATGAGCTAAATTACTTCTATGCTCGCTTCGTGGCAAGCAATACTGAAGCATGCATGAGAGCATCAGCTGTTCCGGACGATGTGTGATCACGCTCTCCGTAGCCGATGTGAGTAAGACCTTTAAACAGGTCAACATTCACAAGGCCGCAGGGCCAGATGGATTACCAGGACGTGTACTTTGAGCATGCGCTGACCAACTGGCAAGTGTCTTCACTGACATTTTCAACTTGTCCCTGACTGAGTCTGTAATACCAACATGTTTCAAGCAGACCACCAAAGTCCCTTCTTAACAGTTTCAACCCCCAAGCCATAAGACTCCTGAACAGCTAATCAAATGGCTACACAGACTATTTGCATTGTCAACCCCCTATTTTTTACTTAACACTTATTTTTCTTAAAACTGCATTGTTGGTAAAGGGCTTGTTAGTAAGAATTTCACTGTAAGGTCTACACCTGTTGTATTCGGCGCATGTGACAAATAACATTTGATTTGATTTGATTTGATTTGATGATCAGATTGAATCCCGGCCCAAATTTGGTTCACTGTTTGGGAACCTGGTAGCCTGGTCCCAGATCTGTTTGTGCTATCATTCCAACTCCTTGTCTGTCATTACAAGTAGTGGCATGATGGCACAAACAGACTGGTACCCAGGCTAGAAACCTGGCAGAAACGATATCTGTACTGTACAGACACACATTTATGACAAGCAGACATCTTTAGTGCACAGCGTGTTAGAGAGAGCAGATGCCTGCTGCTATCTGGTGGCTGGTCTTGGAGGTAGCATGGCCTGCACAGAGAATGAGGGGTGGTCCTCTGTAGCTCAATTGGTAGAGCATGGCGCTTGTAACGCCAGGGTAGTGGGTTCGATCCCCGGGACCACCCATACGTAAAAATGTATGCACACATGACTGTAAGTCGCTTTGGATAAAAGCGTCTGCTAAATGGCATATTATTATATACAAAAGTGTACTTCTATGAATACACCCAATATGGTCGCCTTTTCAGCCATCATTTAACATTGATTTGAATGGGAATGTCTGTTCTAGTCATTCTAACTCTATGTCCTACCCACTCAGAGGCCACCTGCACCGCACAGGTTGACTCCTGAACTTAATCTATGGGTACAATCAAAATGGCTGCCAGTCCAGCCATCATGGAACATTGACTTGATTCCAATATACTATACCACCTCACACCTGCCCCAGAAAGAATTGTACAGGCATTGACTTGAATGGGAATAGTGACTGTTCTAGTAATCACCCCCCTCACAGGCCACCTGCCCAGACCCAAGTACCGTCCTCCGGCTGCCAAGGCTTTAATGGGGGTTCAAAATGTCAACTGGGGGATGACTGTGAGTTTCCAGAACGAACACCAGCCTCCGAAACTTACCTCAGATCTTTACAACCTAGCTAGTCAGTCAGCTAATTTATATCACGGAAGCAAAATGATTAATGAATTACAGTTGGCGGGGGTGAAATGTGTTCCTACGTCAGTTGCCTCCTGCTCCCCCCGTCACTTTGTCATACCGAGGCACTTTTACAAATTGAGGCAGCCGTACTATCCAGCTATCCTCTGCTGGCCGGCTGCCCTTAACCGTTAATCACCGCGGCAGCATTTAAGTGTGGGCCAAGCGCGGTCATCTGCAGCTGCAGAGGTGTAACTTTATGAAAAAAATTACTTCACAGGCTTTCTTAGTATGCGTTTGGTAGGACTGAAAATAAACAGAAAGGAGAGGAATGGACAGGGGGATGAGGAGAGGAAATGCAAAGCGAGCTGCTCTCTCTGGAAAGAGATTTATGGGAGATGTTCATGACATGGCAGCAGTTCAGATATCTCTCTCTCTCTCTCTCTCTCTCTCTCTCTCTCTCTCTCTCTCTCTCTCTCTCTCTCTCTCTCTCTCTCTCTCTCTCTCTCTCTCTCTCTCTCTCTCTCTCTCTCTCTCTCTCTCTCTCTCTCTCACACACTCACTCACTCATTCTCTTTAGGAAGCTGCCCCAGTCCACCTGCCCAAACAGCAGCATCTGCCAAGGCCAGATCTAATAGGGCTTAAAGGGATAGTCCAGTCATAACATATTAACCTCCTCATATGACTACCTAGATAATATTCTATGGAAACACAGTCAGCAATACTCGTTGATACTTGTTGTTGATAGGTGCAGCTTAGTAATAGCCTTGTTGGGTGGGTACAGCTTAGTAATAGCCTTGTTGGGTGGGTACAGCTTAGTAATAGCCTTGTTGGGTGGGTAAAGCTTAGTAATAGCCTTGTTGGGTGGGTACAGCTTAGAAATAGCCTTGTTGGGTGGGTACAGCTTAGTAATAGCCTTGTTGGGTGGGTACAGCTTAGAAATAGCCTTGTTGGGTGGGTACAGCTTAGTAATAGCCATGTTGGGTGGGTACAGCTTAGTAATAGCCTTCTCTCTCTCTCTCTCTCTCTCTCTCTCTCTCTCTCTCTCTCTCTCTCTCTCTCTCTCTCTCTCTCTCTCTCTCTCTCTCTCTCTCTCTCCCCTCCGTTTCTCTTTCTCACTCCAACAAGTGTGTGCACGTGTGTTTTATAGCTTACTTTAACCCCAGTGGAATTATTCTTGTGGTTTATAATTACTTCTGGCATTGTCCTGACAGTGTCTGAAGGAGAGGACTACCGGGTCTGCTGTACCTCCTGCCTGAATTACGTCCCTGTGCTCTGCCAGTAAAAATCATCAATGTGTGTCCCAAATGGTACCCTATTCCCAAAATAGTGCACTACTTGTGATGAATGCCAGGGCTCTGGTCTAAAGTAGTGCATTATATAGGGAATAGGGTGCCATTTGGGATGCAAACACAGACTCCTCGTCTAAACAGGAACTGCAACAGAAAAGAGGAGGGCAAGCTGACCTGGACACAGACAACTTCTTTTCTAGAATATTCCAGACAGCTGCTGTCTTCAGATGGGGGGAGGTGTTTGTGTGTGTGTGTGTGTGTGTGTGTGTGTGTGTGTGTGTGTGTGTCTACTGCACCCTAAAGTTGTCTCCACTCCAGATGGGGTCTCACTTAGCATTAAAAATAAAATAAAAATAATAAAACGCTCAAGGGTTCATTTGGAACGGGGATGTATTTTTGCATATCAGTGCGTTTAGGTGATTTACAACCGGTGACGTGTGTTGACATTGCTGCTTCTGCAGGGAAAATGGCAACTGTAGGGGAAGTGTGAGATTTAGTAGCGTTGGCTTGTGTAATGTGGTATAGCACTCAGTGTTCATCTGGCTCATCTATCACAGATTGTCTATGTATTATTGTCCAGGATACTGTCTTTCACCGTTTCACACCAGAATTGACCTTTGCTCTTTTTCATGTGGAGTCTATTGATCACGTTCATTAGCAGCCTGGTGTGTTTATCTTCCTGTGGTCAGTTTAATGCACACTGTGATTTAGGTTCCGTAGTACTGAAGCCTGTTGTACAGCGTTCAGACCTAAAGAGGCAGACGTCCATCAGCCGCATGTATGTAGGGTATTACACACACTACCTCAGCTCTGATCAGGAGAGGGACCAGGCAGGAGATTACACACACTACCTCAGCTCTGATCAGGAGAGGGACCAGGCAGGAGATTACACACACTACCTCAGCTCTGATCAGGAGAGGGACCAGGGAGGAGCAGAGATAGAAGGCTACCTTTTCCATAACATACTCATCCTTCTTCTTCCTCCAAACACGGCGAGTGAAGTTTAGACCAAAAAGCTCTATTTTTGTCTCATCAGACCACATGACCTTCTCCCATTCCTCCTCTGGATCATCCAGATGGTCATTGGCAAACTTCAGACGGGCCTGGACATGCGCTGGCTTGAGCAGGGGGACCTTGCGTGCGCTGCAGGATTTTAATCCATGACGGCGTAGTATGTTACTAATGGTTTTCTTTGAGATTGTGGTCCCAGCTCTCTTCAGGTCATTGACCAGGTCCTGCTGTGTAGTTCTGGGATGATCCCTCACCTTCCTCATTATCATTGATGCCCCACGACGTGAGATCTTGAATGGAGCCCCAGACCGAGGGTGATTGACCGTAATCTTGAACTTCTTCCATTTTCTAATAATTGCCCCAACAGTTGTTGCCTTCTCACCAAGCTGCTTGCCTATTGTCCTGTAGCCCATCCCAGCCTTGTGCAGGTCTACAATTGTATCCCTGATGTCCTTACACAGCTCTCTGGTCTTGGCCATTGTGGAGAGTTTGGAGTCTGTTTGATTGAGTGTGTGGACAGGTGTCTTTTATACAGGTAACGAGTTCAAACAGGTGCAGTTAATACAGGTAATGAGTTGAGAACAGGAGGGCTTCTTAAAGAAAAACTAACAGGTCTGTGAGAGCCGGAATTCTTACTGGTTGGTAGGTGATCAAATACTTATGTCATGCAATAAAATGCAAATTAATTACTTAAAAATCATACAATGTGATTTTCTGGATTTTTGTTTTAGATTCCGTCTCTCACAGTTGAAGTGTACCTATGATAAAAATTACAGACCTCTACATGCTTTGTAAGTAGGAAAACCTGCAAAGTCAGCAGTGTATCAAATACTTGTTCTCCCCACTGTATGTTGTAACAGACATGATACATCCAGTAGTCTGCTGGGTTCTATATTGAGGTCCCAAAATGTCTGCATGTTCCCTCTCACATGACAGCCATGAAACATAGTCTGTCATAAACCATACTCTCTCCCATATAAACCATACTCTCTGTCATATAAACCATAATCTCTGTCATATAAACCATAATCTCTGTCATATAAACCATACTCTCTGTCATATAAACCATACTCTCTGCCATATAAACCATACTCTCTGCCATATAAACCATACTCTCTCCCATATAAACCATACTCTCTGCCATATAAACCATACTCTCTGCCATATAAACCATACTCTCTGCCATATAAACCATACTCTCTGCCATATAAACCATACTCTCTGTCATATAAACCATACTCTCTGCCATATAAACCATACTCTCTGCCATATAAACCATACTCTCTGCCATATAAACCATACTCTCTGCCATATAAACCATACTCTCTGCCATATAAACCATACTCTCTCCCATATAAACCATACTCTCTGCCATATAAACCATACTCTCTGCCATATAAACCATACTCTCTGCCATATAAACCATACTCTCTGTCATATAAACCATACTCTCTGCCATATAAACCATACTCTCTGCCATATAAACCATACTCTCTGCCATATAAACCATATTCTCTGCCATATAAACCATACTCTCTGCCATATAAACCATACTCTCTGCCATATAAACCATACTCTCTCCCATATAAACCATACTCTCTGCCATATAAACCATACTCTCTGCCATATAAACCATACTCTCTGCCATATAAACCATACTCTCTGCCATATAAACCATACTCTCTGCCATATAAACCATACTCTCTGCCATATAAACCATACTCTCTCCCATATAAACCATACTCTCTGCCATATAAACCATACTCTCTGCCATATAAACCATACTCTCTGCCATATAAACCATACTCTCTGCCATATAAACCATACTCTCTGCCATATAAACCATACTCTCTGCCATATAAACCATACTCTCTGCCATATAAACCATACTCTCTGCCATATAAACCATACTCTCTGCCATATAAACCATACTCTCTGCCATATAAACCATACTCTCTGCCATATAAACCATACTCTCTGCCATATAAACCATACTCTCTGTCATATAAACCATACTCTCTGCCATATAAACCATACTCTCTGCCATATAAACCATACTCTCTGCCATATAAACCATACTCTCTGCCATATAAACCATACTCTCTGCCATATAAACCATACTCTCTGCCATATAAACCATACTCTCTGCCATATAAACCATACTCTCTGCCATATAAACCATACTCTCTGCCATATAAACCATACTCTCTGCCATATAAACCATACTCTCTGCCATATAAACCATACTCTCTGCCATATAAACCATACTCTCTGCCATATAAACCATACTCTCTGCCATATAAACCATACTCTCTGCCATATAAACCATACTCTCTGCCATATAAACCATACTCTCTGCCATATAAACCATACTCTCTGCCATATAAACCATACTCTCTGCCATATAAACCATACTCTCTGCCATATAAACCATACTCTCTGCCATATAAACCATACTCTCTGCCATATAAACCATACTCTCTGCCATATAAACCATACTCTCTGCCATATAAACCATACTCTCTGCCATATAAACCATACTCTCTGCCATATAAACCATACTCTCTGCCATATAAACCATACTCTCTGCCATATAAACCATACTCTCTGCCATATAAACCATACTCTCTGCCATATAAACCATACTCTCTGCCATATAAACCATACTCTCTGCCATATAAACCATACTCTCTGCCATATAAACCATACTCTCTGCCATATAAACCATACTCTCTGCCATATAAACCATACTCTCTGCCATATAAACCATACTCTCTGCCATATAAACCATACTCTCTCGCCATATAAACCATACTCTCTGCCATATAAACCATACTCTCTGCCATATAAACCATACTCTCTGCCATATAAACCATACTCTCTGCCATATAAACCATACTCTCTGCCATATAAACCATACTCTCTCGCCATATAAACCATACTCTCTGCCATATAAACCATACTCTCTGCCATATAAACCATACTCTCTGCCATATAAACCATACTCTCTGCCATATAAACCATACTCTCTGCCATATAAACCATACTCTCTGCCATATAAACCATACTCTCTGCCATATAAACCATACTCTCTGCCATATAAACCATACTCTCTGCCATATAAACCATACTCTCTGCCATATAAACCATACTCTCTGCCATATAAACCATACTCTCTGCCATATAAACCATACTCTCTGCCATATAAACCATACTCTCTGCCATATAAACCATACTCTCTGCCATATAAACCATACTCTCTGCCATATAAACCATACTCTCTCCCATATAAACCATACTCTCTGCCATATAAACCATACTCTCTGCCATATAAACCATACTCTCTGCCATATAAACCATACTCTCTGCCATATAAACCATACTCTCTGCCATATAAACCATACTCTCTGCCATATAAACCATACTCTCTGCCATATAAACCATACTCTCTGCCATATAAACCATACTCTCTGCCATATAAACCATACTCTCTGCCATATAAACCATACTCTCTGCCATATAAACCATACTCTCTGCCATATAAACCATACTCTCTGCCATATAAACCATACTCTCTGCCATATAAACCATACTCTCTGCCATATAAACCATACTCTCTGCCATATAAACCATACTCTCTGCCATATAAACCATACTCTCTGCCATATAAACCATACTCTCTGCCATATAAACCATACTCTCTGCCATATAAACCATACTCTCTGCCATATAAACCATACTCTCTGCCATATAAACCATACTCTCTGCCATATAAACCATACTCTCTGCCATATAAACCATACTCTCTGCCATATAAACCATACTCTCTGCCATATAAACCATACTCTCTGCCATATAAACCATACTCTCTGCCATATAAACCATACTCTCTGCCATATAAACCATACTCTCTGCCATATAAACCATACTCTCTGCCATATAAACCATACTCTCTGCCATATAAACCATACTCTCTGCCATATAAACCATACTCTCTGCCATATAAACCATACTCTCTGCCATATAAACCATACTCTCTGCCATATAAACCATACTCTCTGCCATATAAACCATACTCTCTGCCATATAAACCATACTCTCTGCCATATAAACCATACTCTCTGCCATATAAACCATACTCTCTGCCATATAAACCATACTCTCTGCCATATAAACCATACTCTCTGCCATATAAACCATACTCTCTGCCATATAAACCATACTCTCTGCCATATAAACCATACTCTCTGCCATATAAACCATACTCTCTGCCATATAAACCATACTCTCTGCCATATAAACCATACTCTCTGCCATATAAACCATACTCTCTGCCATATAAACCATACTCTCTGCCATATAAACCATACTCTCTGCCATATAAACCATACTCTCTGCCATATAAACCATACTCTCTGCCATATAAACCATACTCTCTGCCATATAAACCATACTCTCTGCCATATAAACCATACTCTCTGCCATATAAACCATACTCTCTGCCATATAAACCATACTCTCTGCCATATAAACCATACTCTCTGCCATATAAACCATACTCTCTGCCATATAAACCATACTCTCTGCCATATAAACCATACTCTCTGCCATATAAACCATACTCTCTGCCATATAAACCATACTCTCTGCCATATAAACCATACTCTCTGCCATATAAACCATACTCTCTGCCATATAAACCATACTCTCTGCCCATATAAACCATACTCTCTGCCATATAAACCATACTCTCTGCCATATAAACCATACTCTCTGCCATATAAACCATACTCTCTGCCATATAAACCATACTCTCTGCCATATAAACCATACTCTCTGCCATATAAACCATACTCTCTGCCATATAAACCATACTCTCTCCCATATAAACCATACTCTCTGCCATATAAACCATACTCTCTGCCATATAAACCATACTCTCTGCCATATAAACCATACTCTCTGCCATATAAACCATACTCTCTGCCATATAAACCATACTCTCTGCCATATAAACCATACTCTCTGCCATATAAACCATACTCTCTGCCATATAAACCATACTCTCTCCCATATAAACCATACTCTCTGTCATATAAACCATAATCTCTGTCATATAAACCATAATCTCTGTCATATAAACCATACTCTCTGCCATATAAACCATACTCTCTCCCATATAAACCATACTCTCTGTCATATAAACCATAATCTCTGTCATATAAACCATAATCTCTGTCATATAAACCATACTCTCTGCCATATAAACCATACTCTCTGCCATATAAACCATACTCTCTGCCATATAAACCATACTCTCTGCCATATAAACCATACTCTCTGCCATATAAACCATACTCTCTGCCATATAAACCATACTCTCTGCCATATAAACCATACTCTCTGCCATATAAACCATACTCTCTGCCATATAAACCATACTCTCTGCCATATAAACCATACTCTCTGCCATATAAACCATACTCTCTGCCATATAAACCTGACCAGCCGACTGAACAGTAGACTGAAAAACCTGCCTTGTTGATAGTGCTGTTAAGAAGACAGAGCAGCGCTTTATTATAGACAGACTTCTCCCCATCCTAGCTACTGTTGTATCAATATGTTTTGACCATGACAGTTTACAATCCAGGGTTACTCCAAGCAATGTAGTCTCCTCAACGATTTCTACATTATTCATTACAATATTTAGTTGAGGTTTAGTAAATGATTTGTCCCAAATAAAATGCTTTTAGTTTTTGAAATATTTAGGAATAACTTATTCCTTGCCACCCATTCTGAAACTAACTGCAGCTTTTGTTAAGTGCTGCTGACATTTCAGTCGCTCTGGTAGCTGACGTGTATAGTGTTGAGTCATCCACATACATAGACACACTGGCTTTACTCAAAGCCAGTGGTATGTCATTAGTATAGATTGAAAAAAGTAATGGGCCTAGACAGCTGCCCTGGGGAGTTCCTGAGTCTACCTGGATTATATTGGAGAGGCTTCCATTAAAGAACACCCTCTGTGTTCTGTTAGACAGGTAACTCTTTATACACAATATAAAAGGATGTGTAAAGTCATAACATATACAGTTGAAGTCGGAAGTTTACATACACTTAGGTTGGAGTAATTAAAACTTGTTTTTCAACCACTCCACAAATTGTTAACAAACTATCATTTTGGCAAGTCGGTTAGGACATCTACTTTGAGCATGACACAAGCAATTGTTCCAACAATTATTTACAGACAGATTATTTCACTCATAATTCACTGTATCACAATTCCAGTGGGTCAGAAGTTTACATACACTAAGTTGACTGTGCCTTTAAACAGTTTGGAAAATTCCAGAAAATGATGTCATGGCTTTAGAAGCTTCTGATAGGCTAATTGACATAATTTGAGTCAATTGGAGGTGTACCTTGACTCCGCTAACATCAAGGCGGTGACCCGCTCCTGCAGGTTCATGCTCTACAACATTCGGAGAGTACGACCCTGCCTTACACAGGAAGCGGCACAGGTCCTAATCCAGGCACTTGTCATCTCCCGTCTGGACTACTGCAACTCGCTGTTGGCTGGCCTCCCTGCCTGTGCCATTAAACCCCTACAACTCATCCAGAATGCCGCAGCCCGTCTGGTGTTCAACCTTCCCAAGTTTTCTCACGTCACCCCCTCCTCCACACACTCCACTGGCTTCCAGTTGAAGCTCGCATCCGCTACAAGACCATGGTGCTTGCCTATGGAGCAGTGAGGGGAACGGCACCTCTGTACCTTCGGGCTTTGATCAGTCCCTACACCCAAACGAGGGCATTGCGTTCATCCACCTCTGGCCTGCTGGCTCCCTTCCTCTGCGGAAGCATAGTTCCCGCTCAGCCCAGTCAAAACTGTTCGCTGCTCTGGCACCCCAATGGTGGAACAAGCTCCCTCACGACGCCAGGACAGCGGAGTCACTCACCACCTTCCGGAGACATTTGAAACCCCACCTCTTTAAGGAATACCTGGGATAGGATAAAGTAATCCTTCTAACCCCCCCCAAAAAAAAATTGTAAAGTGGTTATCCCACTGCCTATAGGGTGAATGCACCAATTTGTGAGTCGCTATGTTTAAGAGCGTCTGCTAAATGATGTAAATGTGCCCTTGAGCAAGGCACTTAACCCTAATTGCTCCTGTAAGTCGCTCTGGATAAGAGCGTCTGCTAAATGACTAAAATGTAATGTAAATGTACCTGTGGATGTATTTCAAGGCCTACCTTCAAACTCAGTGCCTCTTTGCTTGACATCATGGGAAAATCAAAAGAAATCAGCCAGGACCTCAGAATAAAAATTGTAGACCTCCACAAGTCTTGTTCATCCTTGGGAGCAATTTCCAAACACCTGAAGGTACCACGTTCATCTGTACAAACAATAGTACGCAAGTATAAACACCATGGGACCATGCAGCCGTCATACCGCTTAGGAAGGAGACGCGTTCTGTCTCCTAGAGATGAACGTACTTTGGTGCGAAAAGTGCAAATCAATCCCAGAACAACAGCAAAGGACCTTGTGAAGATGCTGGAGGAAACAGGTACAAAAGTATCTTTATGCACAGTAAAACGAGTCCTATATCGACATTACCTGAAAGGCCGCTCAGCAAGGAAGAACCCAATGCTCCAAAACCGCCATAAAAATGCCAGACTACGTTTTGCAACTGAACATGGGGACAAAGATCGTACTTTTTGGAGAAATGTCCTCTGGTCTGATGAAACAAAAATAGAACTGTTTGGCCATAATGACCATCGTTATGTTTGGAGGAAAAAGGGGGATGCTTGCAAGCCGAAGAACACCATCCCAACCGTGAAGCACGGGGGTGGCAGCATCATGCTGTGGGGGTGCTTTGCTGCAGGAGGGACTGGTGCACTTCACAAAATAGATGGCATCATGAGGAAGGAAAACTATGTGGATTTATTGAAGAAACATCTCAAGACATCAGTCAGGTAGTTAAAGCTTGGTCGCAAATGGGCCTTCCAAATGGACAATGAACCCAAGCATACTTCCAAAGTTGTGCCAAAATGGCTTAAGGACAACAAAGTCAAGGTATTGGAGTGGCCATCACAAAACCCTGACCTCAATCCTATAGAAAATGTGTGGGTAGGACTGAAAAAGCATGTGCGAGCAAGGAGGCCTACAAACATGACTCAGTTACACCAGTTCTGTCAAGAGGAATGGGCCAAAACTCACCCAACTTATTGTGGGAAGCTTGTGGAAGGCTACCCGAAACGTTTAACCCAAGTTAAACAATTTAAAGGCAATGCTACCAAATACTAATTGAGTGTATGTAAACTTCTGAACCACTGGGAATGTAAATGAAAGATATAAAAGCAGAAATAAATAATTCTCTCTACTATTATTCTGACATTTCACATTCTTAAAATAAAGTGGTGATCCTAACTGACCAAAGACAATTAATTTTTACTAGGATTAAATGTCAGGAATTATGAAAAACAGAGTTTAAATGTATTTGGCTAAGGTGTATGTAAACTTCCGACTTCAACTGTATGTTTTTCAATCAGCAGACTATGATCGATAATGTCAAAAGCCGCACTGAACTCCAAGCCAATCATAAGTCATTTGTGTAAGTGTCGTGCTTGTTGAATGTCCTTCCCTATAGGCGTGCTGAATGTCTGTTGTCAATTTGTTTACTGTAAAATAGCATTTTATCTGGTCAAACACCCTTTTTTTTACAAAAGTTTACTATGGGTTGGTAACAGGCTGATTGGTCGGCTATTTGAGCCAGTTAAGGGGGCTTTACTATTCTTCGGTAGGTGTGACGAGTACTGATATATAAAGAGGCAGGATGCAGACGCAGGAATTAACAAGGTCAAGGTTTACTTAATAATGAGAAAGAGAATAACAAAGAGAGAGTAAATGACACAACGCTAACAATCACACACAACATCATCCAGAACAGTCCAGGGCTAAATAGGGGTGGTGATGAGATGATGATGATGCGCTGGAGGTGATTAGGGTGCCTTGGGTTTCCATTCCGGTGTTGCTGAGGTGGTGCGCTCAGACCGGTGGCTCAGTAGACCGGCGAATCAGAGCGCCGGAGGGAAGCAACGGGAGGAGACGTGACAGTAGGGGAATAACTTTTGTTTCCCTTCAGGCCTGAGGGCACACACTTTCTAGTAGGCTTAAATTGAGGATATGGCAAATAGCAGTGGCAATATCGTCCGCTATTATCCTCAGTAATTTTCCAACCAAGCTGTCAGACCCAGGTGGCTTGTTATTTTTGATCGACATCAATACTTTTTTCACCTCTTCCACACTGACTTTACAGAATTCAAAATTACAATGCTTGTCTTTCCTAATTTGGTCAGATTTACTTGCATGTGTAGTGTCAGCGTTTGTTGCTGGCATGTCATGCCTAAGTTTGCTAATCTTGCCAATGAAAAAATCATTAAAGTAGTTGGCAATATCAGTGGCTTTTGTGATGAATGAGCCATCTGATTCAGTGAATGATGGAGCGGAGTTTGCCTTTTTGCCCAAAATTTCATTTAAGGTGCTCCAAAGCTTTTTACTATCATTCTTTATATAATTTATATTTGTTTCATAGTGTAGTTTCTTCTTCTTTTTATTCAGTTTAGTCACATGATTTCTCAATTTGCAGTACGTTTGCCAATCGGTTTCAATTCCTCATCAATCCACGGGGATTTAACAGTTTTTGCAGTCATTTTCTTAATGGGTGCATGCTTATTAGTAACTGGGATAAGCAATTTCATAAATGTGTCAAGTGCAGCGTCTGATTGTTCATCATTACACACCACAGACCAACAAATATTCTTCACATCAACAACATAGGAATCAGTACAAAACGTATTGTATGACCTCTTATACACAATATTAGGCTCAGCCTTTGGAAGTTTTCCTAGATATGACTACTATAAAAATATATATATATATTGTGATCCCTACATCCGATGGATTTGGATACTGCTTTCAAACAAATTTCCGCAGCATTAGTAAAGATATGATCAATACATGTTGATGACTTCATTAATGTACTGTTCGTAACTAACCTAACCTGGTAGGTTGATTGATAACCTGAACCAGGTTGCAGACACTAGTTACAGTTTGAAGCTTTCTCTTGAGTGGGCAGCCTGATGAAAGCCAGTCGATATTTAAATCACTCAGAATGTATACCTCTCTATTGATGTCATATATATTATCAAGCATGACTGTTAGCGCTTGGTGGTCTATAGCAGCTTCCCACCAGAATGGGCTTTAGGTGAGGCAGGTGAACCTGTAGCCATATTACTTCAACAGTACTTAACATGAGATCCTCTCTAAGCTTTACAGGAATGTGATTCTGAATATAGACCGCAACACCGCCCCCGTTGGCATTTCTGTCTTTTCTGTAAATGTTATAACCTTGTATTGCTACCGCTGTATCATCAAAGGTATTATCTAAGCGAGTTTGAGAGATTGTCAGAATATGAATGTCATCTGTTACTAGCAAATTATTGATTTCATGAACCTTGTTTTTTAAGCTACATATGTTAACGTGGGCTATTTTTAACACTTTTCTGGGATGCTTGATAATTTTTCTTGCTTTACTGGGAAGCTTAGCAGAGGTAGACATACTCAGGTTATTTTTATTAGTGCAGGATGAGCTGCACACAGTGGACTTCCTACTAGGGCACACCACCTCAGTGCTTACATTTACATTTTACATTTTAGTCATTTAGCAGACGCTCTTATCCAGAGCGACTTACAGTTAGTGAATACATATCTTTTTTTTTGTCTTTTTTTTTTTTCAAACTGGTCCCCCGTGGGAATCGAACCCACAACCCTGGCGTTGCAAACGCCATGCTCTATCAACTGAGCTACATCCCTGCCGGCCATTCCCTCCCCTACCCTGGACAACGCTAGGCCAATTGTGCGCCGCCCATGAGTCTCTCAGTCGCGGCCGGCTGCGACAGAGCCTGGATTCGAACCAGGATCTCTAGTGGCACAGCTAGCACTGCGATGCAGTGCCTTAGACCACTGCGCCACTCAGGAGACTGCTAACAGTGCTAACAGTATTACTCTGGTTCATAGGCACATGATTACTGCATACAATAGTTGTAGGATCAGCAGAGGCATTCCGGGCAGTAAGAGGGACATAAATTAGGTTATTTACATTGTGTCTTCCAACGCCGCTAGGACAACGTACATTTGCTGAATCATTATGACAGCTCAGCGACACAATTTTAGGGATTAAATGAGCTGGACTTGGGTCATTGATAAGTCATTGATCTGAGGCTGGGAGTTGAGCTGGGGCTGGCAGACTGGTCTGGGTTGATCTGAGGCTGGGAGTTGAGCTGGGGCTGGCAGACTGGTCTGGGTTGATCTGAGGCTAAGTAGAGTTGGACAGGGTTCGTGGCGAACAGGCAGATGACTGGGAGGATTAAAGAGGGAGTGTGTGTCCACTGGATCCTGTGCTGACAGAGTGGGCTTACCAAGCCTCCCGCCATCCCACGTCTCACACACCGGGACCCATTGATGAACACTGAACAGGGAAAGAGAGGAGAGGGAAGAAGAATGGGATAACTGTGGTTGGGGATGAGCGGAGGGGGAGGGAGAGAGAGGGGGAGAGAGAGAGGGGGGATAGAGAGAGGGGGAGAGGGGGAAGAGATAAGGAAAGAGAGGGAGAGAGGGAATGCAAAGGGAAAGAGGGAGATGCCTATCTGTCTGTCTGTCGGTCTGTCGGTCTGTCCCTAAGCCTATGACTGTCAATGACTGTCTTACTAAATTCAAGACAGAGCCATAGCCATTCTTCCCCATCACCACAATGAGAGTGTTGACCCATAACTCTAAACTCATCTCTCACAGAGCGTGTGTGTAGGTGTTATTCTTAGCTTGTCATGGACGAGGGAAAACACTGACAGGGCCAGTAGACACACTCATTTACGTATATAACTCAACCTTCTCAAATTAAAGAGAAGAGCTCTGATGACAACACTAACACCACCTATCTAAAGACTCGCCATCCGTCTCCTGGGGGTGAAAGATGAACCAGAAGAAGACACACGTTGAGTTCAGAGCACAGTAATTATACAAAGACCACGTCACTGAACCTTTCAAAAGCTAAACCAACACAGCTGTGACGTAGTCAACTACTGAGGTCAGGTGGATCACACATTATCATATCCTCTGTGAGTGGAAACACTAATTAACTGCACATTTTCATGACTTTCTGTTGGTCTGTTCTACCTTGAAAGACAGCTAATGCAAATATGATAGTGTAAATATTTCCTGTTCTTTATAATACTGTATGCTATCCACTGGGTATTGCGGTACATGTTGGCTTATCATTTACAGTCATACATTAATTGATACTGTGTATATGAGAGCTGTATATCTCTGTCAATGTAAAACAGAATGGCAGGTTCAACTCTTACCCTCCACACATCAGCCTGTACATTCACACTATGTGTCTGAGGATTATAATGTCAGCTAATGGAAAATGGAAAAGGTTTTTGTACAAAAACTGTAGAGAAGCTTTCAGGAATAAATCAGACTCCCTATCCCCCCTGACACACATACACACACACACACACACACCACCCCAGAGAGCTGGGGTTAATAGAAGTTCAGCTGAAGATTTATTTTAATTGCTCCATTGTAATTTCTCTAAATTAAACAAAATGTCCTCTTTGTTGAGACCAACCACTAAATTATTCCACATCTGTCCTGGAAACTAGAAAGTGTCACAACTTTTTTTTTCTGGGCTGATTTAAAGCTCTGTTGCTTTGCCGATGTAAGCAGGACTTTAAAAAGGTCCAATCTAAGGAGAACAGGAATATTGGACCTGGAATTCCAAGAGAAAACTTGGAAGAATCTGATCACTTCTTTCAGACAAACAGCAGCCAATCTGTAGTCCATCTGATTGACCCCTAACAGATCTAGGTCATTTGAGTTGCCTTTCAGTGGGGCTCCAAATAAATTATTGAAATGTCACAGAAATGGAAACAGAGACGATAAATAAGAGAGGGAGATTCTCAGACAACTAAACAAATGGAAGGAAAACAACTATATAAGTCAATAAAGATGACTCATCCAGGCATTGATACTGTGATATCTTACTGCTCTTTAACCTCATGTCTCAGAGGAGGAGAGCTGACCTAGCATCAGTTCCACCCGGTCAATATAATCATATTCACTATTATCTAAAAGCCCAAACTGATCCTAGATCAGCATTCCTCCTCTAAGATGCTTGATACATAAAGCCCGTAATCTACAGAATATAGCGCCCCCCAAGAGGGACTTTACTATACTGTACAATACTGGTGCCATCTCGTATCATTTTTATTAGAAGATGAGCAATTAATTATACAACCATTGTCACAGTCTCTATTAATATGTGACTGTTTTCCAAAAGTAAATATAGATGACAGAGTTAGTCAATAACCGTAACACAGGTGTAACATTGCTGAGAACACATTGTGGGGCCAGCCGGTCGGGCCGGTCGGCCTCTTCCCTTTATCCAAGCCAAAGAACGTCAAGTACGGTACAGGATGAAATGTTCTAGGAACACGCACGTATGCACACGCACGTATGCACACGCACACGCACGTATGCACACACACACACACACTAGTGAAAGCATGCTTGCCGTCCATACAGAGAAGCCTAGGAATGTGTGTTTGCATGCAGGTATTGGCAGCGATTGGCCAGCCCGTCCACACACGCACACACTCTGGCCTGAGCTGCATGTTGAAATGTTAAAAACAGAACCAGAGATGTGCTGCATGTGCCAGGGTTCATCAACATGAAAAGGAGCGCCTCGCGTGTAGTGTAGCAGGACAGGAAGGTCTCGCACTGATTGTTAGTCACTCTGGATAAGACTGTCTGCTAAATGACTGATCCTTATATGTCCCTGCATTCACAGGGCCTGGTATGCAGTAGTGTAAAGTACTTAAGTAAAAATACTTTAAATTACTACTTAAGTCGTTTTTGGGGATATTTGTACTTTACTTTTATTATTTATATTTTTGACAACTTTTCCTGTCACTAAATTCCTAAAGAAAATAATAACAAATGCTTGGTTTGTATATTATATTTGAGTGTTGGAGTGTGATGCGTGATTTAGAAGGAGTCAGGCGCAGGAGGGTAAATCACAGAATAACTTGTTCATTCCATAACAATCAATCAATCAATCAATTTTATTTTATATAGCCCTTCATACATCAGCTGATATCTCGAAGTGCTGTACAGAAACCCAGCCTAAAACCCCAAACAGCTAGTAATGCAGGTGTAGAAGCACGGTGGCTAGGAAAAACTCCCTAGAAAGGCCAAAACCTAGGAAGAAACCTAGAGAGGAACCAGGCTATGAGGGGTGGCCAGTCCTCTTCTGGCTGTGCCGGGTGGAGATTATAACAGAACCATGCCAAGATGTTCAAAAATGTTCATAAATGACAAGCATGGTCAAATAATAATCAGGAATAAATCTCAGTTGGCTTTTCATAGCCGATCATTAAGAGTTGAAAACAGCAGGTCTGGGACAGGTAGGGGTTCCATAACCGCAGGCAGAACAGTTGAAACTGGAATAGCAGCAAGGCCAGGCGGACTGGGGACAGCAAGGAGTCACCACGGCCGGTAGTCCCGACGTATGGTCCTAGGGCTCAGGTCTCTCAGTTGGCAATTCATATCCGATCATTAAGAGTTGAAAACAGCAGGTCTGGGACAGGTAGGGGTTTCGTAACCGCAGGCAGAACAGTTGAAACTGGAATAGCAGCAAGGCCAGGCGGACTGGGGACAGCAAGGTGTCAGCATGCCCGGTAGTCCTGACGTATGGTCCTAGGGCTCAGGTTCTCAGAGAGAAAGAGAGAACGAGAGAATTAGAGAGAGCATACTTAAATTCACACAGGACACTGGATAAGACAGGAGAAGTACTCCAGGTATAACCAACTGACCCCAGCCCCCCGACACATAAACTACTGCAGCATAAATACTGGAGGCTGAGACAGGAGCGGTACTCATCAATGTGTAAAACACTCCAGTGCTACTTCCCTGCCTTGGCATAAAGGTCATATTCCAACAGACGGCCCAACAATTTGCGAACCAGGGACACATGCTCGGCGCGCGTAGCGGAATACACCATCATTCATCGATGTAGACCACTACGCTGCGACCAAGCATGTCCCGAAACACCTCATTCACAAAGGACTGGAATATGGATGGAGCATTCATCAAACCGTATGGCATCACCAGGTATTCATAATGCCCCGTGGTTGTGCTGAATGCTGTCTTCCATTCGTCCCCCTCTCAGATACGCACCAGGTTATACGCACTCCGGAGATCTCATTTTGTGAAGAAACGCGCCCCATGCATTGACTCGATTACAGAGGGAATGAGGGGTAGAGGATAACTATAACGTATTGTCCCCTTGTTCAGGGCTCAGTAATCAATGCAAGGGCGCAGACCTCCGTCTTTCTTCTTCACAAAAAAGAAACTTGAGGAGTCGAGTGACGTGGAGGGACGTATGAACCCCTGGCGCAGGGACTCGGAGATGTATGTCTCCATCTCCTCCATTTCAGCCTGCGACAGGGGATATACATGACTCCTGGGAGGCACAGCGTCTACCCGGAGGTTTATCTAGCAATCCCCCGCCTGATGAGGTGGTCATTTGGTCGCCTGCATTTTGGAAAACGCATGCACCAAATCGAGGTATTCAGGGGGAATGCGCACGGTGGAGGTAGTGTCTGGACTTTCCACCGTGGTTGCACCAACGGAAACAGCTAGATACCTACCCTGACACCCCGTGAGAACCCTCTGCGTCCGCCTCCAGACCCGGAAGAACCCTGAAGACAGCGTAGCAGCAGAATGTCCTCTCCTACCACAAGAGTGACACTGGAGCTGTCGTCCTCTGTTCTCCCGGATCGCGGCACCACCCAGCTCCATCGGAACTGAATCCGGGTTGAAGGGGGGTGAAACGGGGAGGCCGCCTCCAGGACTTCCTCTAGCAGCTAGCAAGTTGTCCAACCGGATGGCCATGTCCACCAGCTGGTCGAAAGACAACGTGATATCCCGGCAGGCTAGCTCCCTTCGTCCTCTCGCAGCCTGCACCAGAAACGGTCGATGAGGGCCCCCTCGTTCCACCCGGACCCAGCCGCTAGAGTACGGAGCTCCAGGGCAAAGTCCTGCGTGGTCCTCGTCCCCTGCCTCAGTTGGACCAGCCTCTCGCCCGTCTCTCTTCCTTCGGGTGGGTGATCGAAGACTGCCCTGAAGAGGCGAGTAAACTCCCCGTAGTTGTCCAATGCTGCTCCTCCTTCACTCCAGACCGCGTTGGCCCACTCCAGGGCTTTCCCCGAGAGGCAGGAGACAAGGGCGGACAGCTTCTCCCGCTCCGATGGAGCCGGGCTGATGGTGGAGAAGTTGAGGTCCAGTTGCAGGAGGAATCCCTGGGTGCGGGCAGCTGTCCCGTCATAATCCCTCGGTCGGGATAGATGAATCCCTCTGGGTGCTGGGGTGTGGGTGGCTGGATCCATCGCTTCTCCCAAGCTGGCTAGCATGGTAGAATGCTCCCAGACCCGCGCCACGACTCCAGGCATGTGCTCTTCTCCTGCTGACTCCATGTCTTGGTGTGTGATTCTGTGAGGTGTAAAACAAGAAAAACAAAAAATTTACCAACTGGTTTGCTTAATTTCAAATGATTTATACTTTTACTTTTGATATTTAAGTATATTTGAGCAATTACATTTACTTTTGATACGTAAGTATATTTAAAACCAAATACTTTTACTCAAGTAGTATTTTACTGGGTGATTTTTTATATTAAGGTACAGTATCTTTTATTTTACTCAAGTATGACAATTGGGTACTGCTGGTATGAGAGGACCACATCTATAGTTGTCACCTTTAGCCTGGATCACTCTGATGCTACTAACACCCAGAGCCCCATCACCTAAAGCCTGGATCACACCGATGCTACTTACATCCAGATCCTCATCACCTTTAGCCTGGATCACTCTGATTCTACTTACATCCAGATCCCCATCACCTAAAGTCTGGATCACTCTGATGCTACTTACATCCAGATCACCATCACCTTTAGAATGGATCACTCTGATGCTACTTACATCCAGATCCCCATCACCTAAAGCCTGGATCACTCTGATGCTACTTACAGTGCATTCGGAAAGTATTCAGACACCTTCACTTTTTCCACATTTTGTTATGTTACAGCCTTATTCTAAAATGGAAGCACCTTTGGCAGCGATTACAGCATCGAGTCTTCTTGAGTATGACGCTACAAGCTTGGCACACCTGTCTTTGGGGAGTTTCTCCTATTCTTCTCTGCAGATCCTCTCAAGCACTGTCAGGTTGGATGGGGAGCGTCGCTGCACAGCTATTTTCAGGTCTCTCCAGAGATGTTCGATCGGCTTCAAGTCCGGGCTCTGGCTGGGCCACTCAAGGACATTCAGACACTCCTGCGTTGTCTTGGCTGTGTGCCTAGGGTCGTTGTCCTGTTGGAAGGTGAACCTTCGCCCCAGTCTGAGGTCCTGAGCGTTCTGAAGCAGGTTTCCATCAAGGATCTCTCTGTACTTTGCTCCATTCATCTTTCCCTCGATCCTGACAAGTTTCCCATTCCCTGCCGCTGGAAAACATCCCCACAGCATGAATGCTGCCACCACCATGCTTCATCGTAGGGATGGTGCATGGTTTCCTCCAGACGTGACACTTGGCATCCAGAGAATCTTGTTCCTCATGGTCTGAGAGTCCTTTAAGTGCCTTTTGGCAAACTCTAAGCAGGCTGTCATGTGCCTTTTACTTTTCAGTCTGGCCACTCTACCATAAAGGCCTGATTGGTGGAGTGCTGCAGAGATGGTTGTCCTTCTGGAAGGTTCTCCCATCTCCACAGAGGAACCCTGGAGCTCTGTCAGAGTGACTATCAGGTTATTGGTCATTATGGTGTATTGTGTCTACATTGATGAGGAATCAATTTGAGAATAAGGCTGTAACATAACACAATGTGGAAAAAGGGAAGGGGTCTGAATACTGTACATCCAGATCCCCATCACCTTCAGCCTGGATCACTCTGCTCCTACTTACATCCAAATCCTCCACTAAGTACTGAGGCTCAGATGGTTCACACCAGCCTATATCTGACTTGGCTCTTTAACACCTAGCTCCTGACCTTGTCCATTCAGACTGTTGACCTAGCAATGTTGGCGGACCTAGTAACAATGTACGAATAAGCAACAAACTAGCAACACGGACTGACCCAGCAACGACCTAGTAACACTGACCAACCCAGCAACAACCTAGTATCACTGACCAACCCAGCAACAACCTAGTAACACTGATCAACCCAGCAACAACCTAGTAACACTGACCAACCCAGCAACAACCTAGTAACACTGACCAACCCAGCAACAAGCTAGTAACACTGACAGACCCAGCAACAACCTAGTAACACTGACCAACCCAGCAACAACCTAGTAACACTGACAGACCCAGCAACAACCTAGTAACACTGACAGACCAAGCAACAACCTAGTAACACTGACAGACCCAGCAACAACCTAGTAACACTGACAGACCCAGCAACAACCTAGTAACACTGACAGACCCAGCAACAACCTAGTAACACTGACAGACCCAGCAAAACCAAAGCAGAAGGTCTCATCGTCCCATGGAGGATGCTAATGTAACATTCATACAGTGCCTTGCAAAAGGATTCATCCCCCTTGGTGTTTTTACTACTTTGTTGCATTACAACCTGTAATGTAAATTGATTTTATTTGGATTTCATGTAATGGACATACACAAAATGATCCAAATTGATGAAGTGAAATGAAAAAAATGACTTGTTTCAAAAAATTCTAAAAGATAAATAACGGAAAAGTGGTGCGTGTATATGTATTCACCCCCTTTGCTATGAAGCCCCTGAATAAGCAAACACGTTTGGTGTTCGCCAAAAGGCATGTGGGAGACTCCCCAAACTTATGGAAGAAGGTACTCTGGTCAGATGAGACTAAAATTGAGCTTTTTGGCCATCAAGGAAAACGCTATGTCTGGCGCAAACCCAAGACCTCTCATCACCCCGAGAACACCATCCCCACAATGAAGCATGGTGGTGGCAGCGTCATGCTGTGGGGATGTTTTTCAGCGGCAGGGACTAGGAAACTAGTCAAAATTGAAGGAATGATGGGTGGTGCTAAATACAGGGAAATTCTTGAGGGAAACCTGTTTCAGTCTTCCAGAGATTTGAGACTGGGACGGAGGTTCACCTTCCAGCAGGACAATGACCCTAAGCATACTGCTAAAGCAACATTCGATTGGTTTAAGGGGAAACATTTAAATATCTTTGAATGGCCTAGTCAAAGCCCAGACCTCAGTCCAATTGAGAATCTGTGGTATGACTTAAAGATTGCTGTACACCAGCGGAACCCATCCAATTTGAAGGAGCTGGAGCAGTTTTGCCTTGAAGAATGGGCATATATCCCAGTGGCTAGATGTGCCAAGCTTATAGAGACATACCCCAATAGACTTGCAGCTGTAATTGCTGCAATAGGTGGCTCTATAAAGTATTGACTTTGGGGGGGTGAATAGTTATGCACGCTCAAGTTCAGTTTTTTTGTCTTATTTCTTGTTTGTTTCACAATAAAAAATATTTTGCATCTTCAAGTAGTAGTAATGTTGTACAAATCAAATGATACAAACCCCCAAAAAATCCATTTTAATTCCAGGTTGTAAGGCAACAAAATAGGAAAATGCCACGATCGTTGAGAGACGGGTCAGACCAAGGTGCTGCGTGGTATGCGTACATATTTATTAATTAAGATAAACACTTGACAAAACAACAAAAGCAACGTAACGTGAAGTCCTGCGGGCTATACTCACAACAAGCCTATCAGGAACACAAACCAGATCCCACAACTAAGGTAGGCAACACGGCTGCCTAAGTATGATCCCCAATCAGAGACAACGAGCGACAGCTGCCTCTGATTGGGAATCACACCCGGCCAAACATAGAAATACACATACTAGATCCTAAACATAGACTCTAATAACATAGATCTCAACCTGAACTCACACCCTGACCCAACCAACAAGAGTTCTCTAGGTCAGGGCGTGACACAAGGGGGGTGAATACTTTCACAAGCCACTGTAAACTCACATTGATTAAATAATTATAAAAGGGGAATTTGTCCAAAGGTCATACCAACTTATATTATTCCTACATAACTTGAGTTTGGATTCAGAACTAACATGTCCTATAATACTTAAGAACGGATTCATGCAGACCAAATGCACTAAGGTACTAACCAACAATGCTTTAAGGGATCATTCCTTTGGTAGGCAAAACAATACGGCATATACAATACATTATTAAGGAGTGTTAGACTATGGTAGTGTCCCAATACCCATACTTCCCTTCTAAATAGTAGGCATTTAAGGTATGAGAAAATAGAACGTTTTATAGTATGTGAAAATTCTAAAATCAAATATGCTTTAAATGCCAGGATGTCATACTCATTCCAGCTTTTCATCCAGTAGAATTCAACACACACTTTAGAGGAAGAGAATAGTCTTTCCAGACTCACGTGTGTTTGACAACAGCTGATAATCAGCTGATAACACGATAAGGGGACGCAATCAACACAATTACGCATTTGATGAAGCATTCTTAGGATGGGTGAGCCTAGTATGTTGACTCTGTTGCTTACTGCATTAGTTCTTACTAAACAGTATGTTCTAAGTAGTATGTAGTACAATTAGTGCACACTATGTAGTTTTAGTAAGTAGTAGGCAAGACAGATATGTAGTACAATTAGTACACAGTATGTAGTTTTAGTAAGTAGTAGGCAAGACAGATATGTAGTACAATTAGTACACAGTATGTCGTTTTAGTAAGTAGTAGGCAAGACAGATATGTAGTACAATTAGTACACAGTATGTAGTTTTAGTAAGTAGTAGGCAAGACAGATATGTAGTACAATTAGTACACAGTATGTAGTTTTAGTAAGTAGTAGGCAAGACAGATATGTAGTACAATTAGTACACAGTATGTAGTTTTAGTAAGTAGTAGGCAAGACAGATATGTAGTACAATTAGTACACAGTATGTAGTTTTAGTAAGTAGTAGGCAAGACAGATTTCAGACGTAGCCTATTACCTCTATGACAACCCACTGGGCACAGACGTCAATTTAACGTCTACGTTCGTTCAACATCATTTCATTGGAATGACGTGGAAACAACGTTGATTCAACCAGTGTGTGCCCAGTGGGTACCACTTCAACAACAAGTTGAGGTCAGTAGAAAACACTCTTCAACTTTATTCCCTGACATCAGAGCTGGACCTCAGGGAGACTCGTTTTATGTGCTGTGATTTCATTTATAGTTCTTATCTATCCCTCTTCCAGTATCTCAGCACCCTTACTTCGCCAAATGTCTCCTCCGTGGTTTTATGGGCTAAATCCTGGCCGTCTGAATCACCCCTTTTAGTTAGAAGGGCCATTAACAGCTAATGCTATCCTGTGCTAAACTGTGCCGGGGCAATGAAACCCAGGACCCACAGCACTTATCTCCTGCTGCAGTTACAGATCCAAAATGGCCGCCAGAGGAACCCAAGACAGTGTGAAAAAGCAGCGTCTGGGACACTAATAGCAGTGCATTTAATCACTTCCATCTTCTGCCTTCGTGGGTGAGGGGAACTTGGTACCAGACAGGCTATGCCAGAGATGATCCTCCATCATGCCAGAGGGTTTAGATCAGAGCCCTATACCCAGTCTATACCCAGTGCACATCTGGGTTTCAGTAGTATTCGTTTTATTTCAAATACTTTAGCTGTGGTTCATTGAGCTTGCCAAGCACAAGCGAACCAGTCGGATAGTCCTGAAAGTGAAAACCCTGCCCATTCAGGCAGACTCAATCAAACACTCAAAGTATTGGAAAGAGAAAGTAGTAGTTGAACCCAGGTCTGACCCAGTTCTGAGTACAGTATGGAAGAGCTGAAAAGGTGAGAGATGCTGTGGGGAGAGTCTGGAGAGGGGACCTTCTGTATGTATGTCTGTCTGTCTGTGTGTATGTCTGTGTGTCTGTGTGTCTGTCTGTCTGTCTGTCTGTCTGTCTGTCTGTCTGTCTGTCTGTCTGTCTGTCTGTCTGTCTGTCTGTCTGTCTGTCTGTCTGTCGTCTGTCTGTCTGTCTGTGTGTGTGTCTGGCTACTTTGCAGGGTCAGTGCTGAGCCCGGGCACACAGAGGAAGTGTTAAGGAGGAGAGTGAGAAGGTGCGGGAGAAATGAGAGGTTAGTCAATAGAACAGATGGGTTGTGAGAAAGTCAGTCAGTACAGGATGGTTAGAAGGATCCAGAGTAAAGGTTATCTTATAGTTCACCTCAACTTTAAGGCCAAATCCTACCCCAGGATAATGTCATTTTTTTTTCTTTGAGTTACGATCAGTTACTTCAATTAGCATCTCAAGTTCAAAGAGTTCAACTCTTTCAGTCCTGAAGAAAAAGCATCTGACGTTACATTTTCCTTTAGTTTAGTGTTTGTTTCTGCATCAGCTCTAGAGTATTATGGGGCCTGTTGCAGCTGGATCCCAACTGGAGATACGTATGTGTAATACAGACTGACGCACTAACTCCCATTCACATCAGTGTATATTTGATGTGAAAGTTTAACCAAGCTAGTCCGACTATTTGAAGGGCACCTCTAAAGTCGAGTGTAACTCAAACTCTGGTTTACTATGACCCTAACATTAACATGACTTTTTAAAATGGGAGCGTCTTAGGACATGAGGTTCAGTTTACCACCATTACCCCTGAATTAAATACTGTATCTAAAAATGGAATTTTACAGTATTCGTAAATATTTTTTTTGTCAGCTGTCAAATATAAGCCAAATATAAAGCAACAATATTTACATGGAAAAAATGCACTGGTGTCTACATCACCATAATGCTTGATCACAAAATGAAACCACCTCTCATTTCCAAGCGCATGCACCGTACATTGTAACAAGGTTAGAGATATTTGATTATAATGGAATCTAAAAATAGCTGCGCAGATTATTAAATCAAACTATAGGATATACAATCAGAGTTTGGAGCTGCTAAGCTAACCCTTTATCTAATGAGAAATCCTCAACGTAATCTAAAACGTATCCAAGAAATCGGCTAGCATGGCCTTCCTCAAATTCAATCTTTTCTTTCTTCATTTATTGTTAGTAAATATATTACATCATTTAATTTGTCTTGTTTATTTCTGCATGATGTGTGTGTCTGTGTGCGAGTATGTGTGTGTGTGTGTGCCTGTGCGTGTGTTTGTGTTTGTTTCTGTGTGTCTGTGTTAAACGTGTGTGCGTGCGTGCATGCACATGAGTGTGTGCATGTGTGGGTGTGTGTGTATGTATGCCCAGCTAGCACATTTGGTTATTTGGAAGTTATGGGAATGCACGTTTTTAGTTTCCCATTGGTTCAGGGAACTAAGCCATACGTTTCCTGACAGGTCAAACTAAATGTTTTTTTAAACGTTCTGAGAACGGAAGTGAAAATTTCACCTGTTCTGGGAAGGTACATTTTTAGGTTACAGGGAGGTCCTAAGAACGTTTTACTATGGTTCCCTGAAAGTTTTCCTGGGAGGTTTTATTAACGTTCTGACAACGTAAATTATATGTTATTTGAAGGTAATTAAATAACGTTCTAAGAACATGTTTCAATAAGACTTTTAATAACACTGCTAGCTTAGGTTAACTGTTTTGAACTCCAAGCACAGATAGGACACATGGAAATTAATTTTGTTAGACATTAACCATGCAAACACATTTTTTATTATTATTGTGGCACAGTGTCAGTGAGATTTGAACCTATGATCTTCTGTTCTCTATCCATGGAATTAGTCCACTGCGCCATCAGGATGGAGCTAGCATGCCATGTTTTGTTTTATTCATACAAACATTAAAAAATAAATGAGTCTATTCCCATTTCAAAAGAAACAAGCACTCATTATGATCAGGTGTGGCCAATTAGTGGGCGCGGTCAACACACCTGAACACACTTAACAAGCTAGAGGATAGAGAGAGTTTTGTTGACGCTGAGAACAGAATGTATATGTTTTTAAATAACATTCTTAGAACATTATTTTAAAATTACTAAGGTTTTCTTGTGGTGTTTATGGAAAACATGAGGAAACCTGCAGAAAACGTTATGCTAAACCACTGAAATTCCCACAGAAGAATGTTGTTTCTTAATGTTCTCTGAACGTTCTGAGAACATTACTTTAAATAGAACCATGGGGAAACTACAGAAAACCTTATGCTGAAGTACTGAAATTCCCACAAAATAACCATAGGACAACCACACTCTCACCAAACTCTAAGAAACATATGGTTCTCAGAACGTTCTGTGCTAGCTGGGTGCCCGGTGCACACGTGTGTCTTTCCCCTCTATTATATGATCACTCCCTCTGGCAGGTTGCGGAGCACCAGTTGTCTCCTTGGCCTGGGGTTTATGGCCCACCTCTTTATTTCAGGCTCCGTTAATAGCCCTGAATCTTAAATTGAGATGTTTAACAGGTCCCTGGGATCGGCCGTGACAGATACATCAGTTTATTATGCACTAACTTATGGGTCACTATATATACTGGCTGGTTACGATGGGGCTATGGCTGGAGGGGCTAGGTTACGATTGGGCTAGGGTTGGAGGGGCTGGGGCTGGGGCTGGGGCTGGAGGGGCTAGGTTTACCATGCTGTTAAAGCTACAGTCTGGGATCTGGGAATCCGTTCAATGGTCCTTTTAATTCTGGGATCTGGGAATCTGCTAAATGGTCCTTTTAATTCTGGGATCTGGGAATCTGTTCAATGGTCCTTTTAATTCTGGGATCTGGGAATCTGTTCAATGGTCCTTTAATTCTGGGATCTGGGAATCTGTTCAATGGTAATTTTCTCTGATCATTCTATCATGTGGATGCCCTGTATTGTCAGTCCTTGCATCTAGAGAGCTGTGTATACATTTGGAAGTGGTCACATTTCCATTTCCCTAGCCGCATCCCTCAGCATTTACAGCAGAACAAGTGGCTGGGCTCCCATTTATTGTGTTCTTTCTCTCTCTTCCAATCCCAGACTGTACAGTCGTGGTCAAAAGTTCTGAGAATGACACAAGTATTGGTCTTCACAAAGTTTGCTGCTTCAGTGTTTTTAGATATTTTTGTCAGATGTTACTATGGTATACTGAAGTTTATTTACAAGCATTCCATAAGTGTCAAAGGCTTTTATTGACAATTACATTAAGTTTATGCAAAGAGTCAATATTTGCAGTGTTGACCCTTCTTTTTCAAGACCTCTGCAACCGCCCTGGCATGCTGTCAATTAACTTCTGGGCCACATCCTGACTGATGGCAGCCCATTCTTGCATAATCAATGCTTGTAGTTTGTCAGAATTTGTGGGTTTTTGTTTGTCCACCCGCCTCTTGAGGAGTGACCACAAGTTCTCAATGGGATTAATGTCTGGGGAGTTTCCTGGCCATGGACCCAAGATTTCAATGTTTTGTTCCCCGAGCCACTTAGTTATCACATTTGCCTTATGGCAAGGTGCTCCATCATGCTGGAAAAGGCATTGTTCGTCACCAAACTGTTCTTGGATGGTTGGGAGAAGTTGCTCTCGGAGGATGTGTTGGTACCATTCTTTATTCAAGGCTGTGTTCTTAGGCAAAATTGTGAGTGAGCCCACTCCCTTGGCTGAGAAGCAACCCCACACATGAATGGTCTCAGGATGCTTTACTGTTGGCATGACACAGGACTGATGGTAGCGCTCACCTTGTCTTCTCCGGACAAGGTGATTTCCAGATGCCCCAAACAATCAGAAAGGGGATTCATCAGAGAAAATGACTTTACCCCAGTCCTCAGCAGTCCAATCCCTGTACCTTTTGCACAATATCAGTCTGTCCCTGATGTTTTTCCTGGAGCGAAGTGGCTTCCTCGCTGCCCTTCTTGACACCAGGCCATCCTCCAAAAGTCTTCGCCTCACTGTGCGTGCAGATGCACGCACACCTGCCTGCTGCCATTCCTGAGCAAGCTCTGCACTGGTGGTGCCCCGATCCCACAGCTGAATCAACTTTAGGAGACGGTCCTGGCGCTTGCTGGACTTTCTTGGGCGCCCTGAAGCCTTCTTCACAACAATTGAACCTCTCTCCTTGAAGTTCTTGATGATCCGATAAATGGTTGATTTAGGTGCAATCTTACTAGCAGCAATATCCTTGCCTGTGAAGCCCTTTTTGTGCAAAGCAATGATGACGGCACGTGTTTCCTTGCAGGTAACCATGGTTAACAGAGGAAGAACAATGATTTCAAGCACCACCCTCCTTTTAAAGCTTCCAGTCTATTATTCTAACTCAATCAGCATGACAGAGTGATCTCCAGCCTTGTCCTCGTCAACACTCTCACCTGTGTTAACGAGAGAATCACTGACATGATGTCAGCTGGTCCTTTTGTGGCAGGGCTGAAATGCAGTGGAAATGTTTTTGGGGATTAAGTTCATTTTCATGGCAAAGAGGGACTTTGCAATTAATTGCAATTCATCTGATCACTCTTCATAACATTCTGGAGTATATGCAAATTGCCATCATAAAAACTGAGGCAGCAGACTTTGTGAAAATTAATATTTGTGTCATTCTCAAAACTTTTGACCACGACTGTAGGTTTAAGTTGGCTGGAGAAGGACATTGGATGTTTGGTCAGGATGATGATGATGATGAGGGTATTGGCACGACATCACAGACATGCTGTCTGTCTGATAGGTCATAAAGAAAGTGATTAAAAATCATGTGCAGTTCCCAGACCCACTGACATTGACACGCCAAATGCTATTTATGGCCAATGTTTATATGGGTCTGACTTTGGGTCTGGGTCTGACTCTGTTTATGGCTGATGTTTATGTAGGTCTGACTCTGTTTATGGCTGATGTTTATGTAGGTTTGACTTTGTTTATGGCTGATGTTTATGTAGGTTTGACTTTGTTTATGGCTGATGTTTATGTGGGTCTGACTCTGCTTATGGCTGATGTTTATGTACGTCTGACGCTGTTTATGGCTGATGTTTATGTGGGTCTGACTCTGTTTATGGCTGATGTTTATGTGGGTCTGACTGTTTATGGCTGATGTTTATGTGGGTCTGACTCTGTTTATGGCTGATGTTTATGTACGTCTGACTCTGTTTATGGCTGATGTTTATATGGGTCTGACTCTGTTTATGGCTGATGTTAATGTAGGTTTGACTCTGTTTATGGCTGATGTTTATGTAGGTCTGACTCTGTTTATGGCTGATGTTTATGTAGGTCTGACTCTGTTTATGGCTGATGTTTATGTAGGTCTGACTCTGTTTATGGCTGATGTTTATGTGGGTCTGACTCTGTTTATGGCTGATTTTTATGTGGGTCTGACTCTGTTTATGGCTGATGTTTATGTGGGTCTGACTCTGTTTATGGCTGATGTTTATGTAGGTTTGACTTTGTTTATGGCTGATGTTTATGTAGGTTTGACTTTGTTTATGGCTGATGTTTATGTACGTCTGACTCTGTTTATGGCTGATGTTTATGTGGGTCTGACTCTGCTTATGGCTGATGTTTATGTACGTCTGACGCTGTTTATGGCTGATGTTTATGTGGGTCTGACTCTGTTTATGGCTGATGTTTATGTGGGTCTGACTGTTTATGGCTGATGTTTATGTGGGTCTGACTCTGTTTATGGCTGATGTTTATGTACGTCTGACTCTGTTTATGGCTGATGTTTATATGGGTCTGACTCTGTTTATGGCTGATGTTAATGTAGGTTTGACTCTGTTTATGGCTGATGTTTAAGTAGGTCTGACTCTGTTTATGGCTGATGTTTATGTAGGTCTGACTCTGTTCATGGCTGATGTTTATGTAGGTCTGACTCTGTTTATGGCTGATGTTTATGTGGGTCTGACTCTGTTTATGGCTGATTTTTATGTGGGTCTGACTCTGTTTATGGCTGATGTTTATGTGGGTCTGACTCTGCTTATGGCTGATGTTTATGTACGTCTGACTCTGTTTATGGCTGATGTTTATGTGGGTCTGACTCTGTTTATGGCTTATGTTTATGTAGGTTTGACTCTGTTTATGGCTGATGTTTATGTAGGTCTGACTCTGTTTATGGCTGATGTTTATGTAGGTCTGACTCTGTTTATGGCTGATGTTTATGTGGGTCTGACTCTGTTTATGGCTGATGTTTATGTAGGTCTGACTCTGTTTATGGCTGATGTTTATGTAGGTCTGACTCTGTTTATGGCTGATGCTTATGTGGGTCTGACTCTGTTTATGGCTGATGTTTATGTGGGTCTGACTCTGTTTATGGCTGATGTTTATGTAGGTTTGACTCTGTTTATGGCTGATGTTTATGTAGGTCTGACTCTGTTTATGGCTGATGTTTATGTAGGTCTGACTCTGTTTATGGCTGATGTTTATGTAGGTCTGACTCTGTTTATGGCTGATGTTTATGTGGGTCTGATTCTGTTTATGGCTGATGTTTATGTGGGTCTGACTCTGTTTATGGCTGATGTTTATGTGGGTCTGACTCTGTTTATGGCTGATGTTTATGTAGGTTTGACTCTGTTTATGGCTGATGTTTATGTAGGTCTGACTCTGTTTATGGCTGATGTTTATGTAGGTTTGACTCTGTTTATGGCTGATGTTTATGTAGGTCTGAATCTGTTTATGGCTGATGTTTATGTAGGTCTGACTGTTTATGGCTGATGTTTATGTAGGTCTGACTCTGTTTATGGCTGATGTTTATGTAGGTCTGATTCTGTTTATGGCTGATGTTTATGTGGGTCTGACTCTGTTTATGGCCGATGTTTATGTGGGTCTGACTGTGCCATGAAGCAGCTATAGTATGAGTACTCAACTTAATTATTTCCCAATACTCTGTTTAAAGCTAGAATCCTTAGTTGAAACATAATCAATGCGTTCACCCTGCCTCTGTTTTGGCAAGAAGCTGAGGGATGGGCCTGGAGAAATGTAACAACTCAAACAGAGTTATGTATGCAAGGACTGACTATCCATGATATCAAAATGATAGTTTGAACAATGTTTTGAGGCTATACAGTGTTTGTTTGCATTTACATTGTTTACAAATTGGTGTAAAACAAGCTTATAAGTCAGTTGAACTAAGCTCATGAGGCAATAAGTTATATTCGTCAAGAATAGATGGGTATATATCATGAATTTATAAGTAAAAAAATGGATGTAAGAACTAAGGATTCTAGCTTTAAGGAAATCCATACAGTGTCTTTACTCTATTCCCAACCTATTTCTTTCTCTATGTAGTAACATTTCAGGAGCGTCCTTTACACTTTTGGCAAGACTAAACAGAGAATGTTCGCATTGAGAACACTCAAACTAGTTTTACGTTTCAATACATTTGGCATGGATTCATATTACAGTATGTACCGTGCCTTGCAAAAGTACTCATATTTTAACATTAGAAACACCTTTGGCAGTGATTACAGCTGTGAGTCTTCTTGGGTAAGTCTCCTAAGAGCGATATTAGCCCATTATTCTTTTCATAATTCTTCAAGCTCTGTATATTGGTATTCTTCTTTTTACTCTGTCATTTAAGTCATTATTGTGGAGTCACTACGATATTGTTGATCCATCCTTAGTTTTCTCCCATCACAGCCATTGAACTCTGTAACTGTTTTAAAATCACCAATGACCTCATGGTAACATCCCTGAGCAGTTTCATTCCTGTCCTGCATGTCAATTCAAAAGGACGACTGTATCTTTGATGTGTCTGGGTGGTTTAATACATAATTCACAGCATAATTATTAACTTGGCCATGCTTAAAGAGATATTCAATGTCTGATTTGTTATTTTTAACCAACTACCAGTCACTGCCCTTCTTTATGAGGCTTTCAAAAAGCTCCCTGGTCTTTCAAAAAGCTCCCACGGGGACCAGTATGAAAAAAAAATAAAAAATGTATGCATACAGTGAGGGAAAAAAGTATTTGATCCACTACTGATTTTGTACGTTTGCCCACTGACAAAGAAATGATCAGTCTATAATTTTAATGGTAGGTTTATTTGAACAGTGAGAGACAGAATAACAACAAAAAAATCCAGAAAAAACGCATGTCAAAAATGTTATAAATTGATTTACATTTTAATGAGGGAAATAAGTGTTTGACCCCCTCTCAATCAGAAGGATTTCTGGCTCCCAGGTGTATTTTATACAGGTAACGAGCTGAGATTAGGAGCACACTCTTAAAGGGAGTGCTCCTAATCTCAGCTTGTTACCTGTATAAAAGACACCTGTCCACAGAAGCAATCAATCAATCAGATTCCAAACTCTCCACCATGGCCAAGACCAAAGATCTCTCCAAGGATGTCAGGGACAAGATTGTAGACCTACACAAGGCTGAAATGGGCTACAAGACCATCGCCAAGCAGCTTGGTGAGAAGGTGACAACAGTTGGTGCGATTCTTCGCAAATGGAAGAAACACAAAAGAACTGTCAATCTCCCTCGGCCTGGGGCTCCATGCAAGATCTCACCTCGTGGAGTTGCAATGATCATGAGAACGGTGAGGAATCAGCCCAGAACTACACGGAAGGATCTTGTCAATGATCTCAAGGCAGCTGGGACCATAGTCACCAAGAAAACAATTGGTAACACACTACGCCGTGAAGGACTGAAATCCTGCAGCGCCTGCAAGGTCCCCCTGCTCAAGAAAGCACATATACAGGGCCGTCTGAAGTTTGCCAATGAACATCTGAATGATTCAGAGGAGAACTGGGTGAAAGTGTTGTGGTCAGATGAGACCAAAATCGAGCTCTTTGGTATCAACTCAACTCGCCGTGTTTGGAGGAGGAGGAATGCTGCCTATGACCCCAAGAACACCTTCCCCACCGTCAAACATGGAGGTGGAAATATTATGCTTTGGGGGTGTTTTTCTGCTAAGGGGACAGGACAACTTCACCGCATCAAAGGGACGATGGACGGGGCCATATACCGTCAAATCTTGGGTGAGAACCTCCTTCCCTCAGCCAGGGCATTGAAAATGGGTCATGGATGGGTTTTCCAGCATGACAATGACCCAAAACACACGGCCAAGGCAACAAAGGAGTGGGTCAAGAAGAAGCACATTAAGGTCCTGGAGTGGCCTAGCCAGTCTCCAGACCTTAATCCCATAGAAAATCTGTGGAGGGAGCTGAAGGTTCAAGTTGCCAAACGTCAGGCTCGAAACCTTAATGACTTGGAGAAAATCTGCAAAGAAGAGTGGAACAAAATCCCTCCTGAGATGTGTGCAAACCTGGTGGCCAACTACAAGAAACGTCTGACCTCTGTGATTGCCAACAAGGGTTTTGCCACCACATACTAAGTCATGTTTTGCAGAGGGGTCAAATACTTATTTCCCTCATTAAAATGCAAATCAATTTATAACATTTTTGACATGCGTTTTTCTGGATTTTGTTGTTGTTATTCTGTCTCTCACTGTTCAAATAAACCTACCATTAAAATTATAGACTGATCATGTCTTTGTCAGTAGGCAAATGTACAAAATCAGCAGGGGATCAAATACTTTTTTCCCTCACTGTAAGTCGCTCTGGATAAGAGCGTCTGCTAAATGACTAAAATGTCAATGTAAGTTCAATACTTGATTGAGGGACCTTACAGATGTATGTATGGAGGACAGAGGAAGGGTTAGTCATTCAAAAACGATGTCAACCCCTATTATATATATTATATTATATATTATACATAACTTATTCTGGGATTGTTAAGCCACATTTTACTCCTCAACTGATTTAAGCTTCACGAAGGGGCTGAATACTTTTGCAATGACTGACTACATTTTAGTTATCACATTCTTATTAATCTTGAAAACATTTTAGAATTTTTCTTCCACTTTGACAAAGAATGCCAAATAAATCCATTTGAATCCCACTTTGTAACACAATAAAATGTGAAGAAATCCAAGGGGTGTGAATACTTTGACGCTGTGAATGTACTGTATCTCACAGAGTAGCATTCCACTATAATTGACTATGATATGGAACAGACATGATATGCGTTCAACATCCATTTCATAATCTCCCATTACGGCACTGTTAATCTCTCTGCGTATTTTAGCCTGTCCTCTCTGTGCCCTTCTGCTGCATAGAGCGACAGGTGGGGCTGGAATCACCTGCCACACCATTCTATGTCTTGTTGATACAGTGATATATTGCTCTAACACACACTCCCGTTCCCACTCACAGGAACATCATGTAAAATGATAGCATGTCTTTGTCAGGGCCACTAAACTCAGGGCCGTTTGTGGTTCAGCTCCACAATGTTCCACAGCCTTATCATTCCTGTCTAAAGCCCCTCGTCTGTCCCTGAGCGCAAAAACACTGGGGTCAGGTTTCAGCCCTCTTCTCCTCTCCTCTCCTCTCCTCTCCTCTCCTCTCCTCTCCTCTCCTCTCCTCTCCTCTCCTCTCCTCTCCTCTCCTCTCCTCTCCTCTCCTCTCCTCTCCTCTCCTCTCCTCTCCTCTCCTCTCCTCTCCTCTCCTCTCCTCTCCTCTCCTCTCCTCTACTCTCCATGCATGACCTCTCCTCCTTTGCACTATGTCAATAACTGTAAGTGTGTATTGTATTTGTGTAATGGGGGTGTATTGGGGTTCTAGGTTGTTTGAGATATTGTCATTGTATAACGCTCATTGCGTTTTGGTTACACCAGAAGTACATTCATTTCCAATGGAACGCTGCATTTGCCTTGCAGCATTATGTTGCAGAGGCAGTTGCAGTGCGTTCTGTTTGGTGCATACATTGGATTTATCGAACGTATGCATCAAACTGTATGCATACACGGGTTGACAGAAATGGTAGCAGAAGGTGAATGTTGAACTTTTGTTGCACACATATCTAGATGATGCTGCGTACTATTTTGCGCAATGACACAGTCGGTGTGTGGAGGATGTTATTAGGGGGGTGTATTGGGGTTCTGGGTTGTTTGAGATATTGTACATGTATTAGCCCTGTGTGTGGAGGCCATGGTGATGTACTTTATTCTGTACTATTCTGTGGTCAGATGTACTGCTCTTTAACTTACCACCTGATTTAACACTATGTGTTAATGGAGAGTCTCAACACTACTATCCTCTATGGTCTCTTGATGCACTCTACAGTAGTCTCTCTCTCTCTCTCTCTCTCTCTCTCTCTCTCTCTCTCTCTCTCTCTCTCTCTCTCTCTCTCTCTCTCTCTCCCCTCCCTCAATCTCTATTCCTCCCACTCTTTCTCCCTCCCTCCCTCCCTCCCTCCCTCCCTCCCTCTACACAGTAGCTCTGTGTCAAAGCAGGATTCTGTTGGCCCTGTATCCCCACTATCCTAAGTGAACCAAGGACATTCCAAATATGTCATAACTTGAAAATCTCAGGTGTCTACAGGCTAAGCTCCTCCCCCACCAAACCCCTTTAACTGAGCTTGGAAATGTATACAGTACATCACATTTTTTTTACTGAGAACGGGACACTTTCTTTCGCTCTCTCATCTCTCTCATCTCTCTCCTCTCTCTCTCTCTCTCTCTCTCTCTCTCTCTCTCTCTCTCTCTCTCTCTCTCTCTCTCTCTCTCTCTCTCTCTCTCTCTCTCTCTCTCTCTCTCTCTCTCTCTCTCTCTCTCTCTCTCTCTCTCTCTCTCTCTCTCTCTCTCTCTCTCTCTCTCTCTCTCTCTCTCTCTCTCTCTCTCTCTCTCTCTCTCTCTCTCCCTCCATCCTCTCCTGTAAGAGCTAAAACACCCGGAGCAGCTTTCCCTTCTCTCTGAGAACATGTATACAGTGTTGTAATAGTTTAACCTGTGGTGAAACATGACGATGCTTGTGGCTGAGGTCTTCCACCTCCTGTTTAACTCAGCAGTGATGTCTTTTTAACCCAGACGTGTAGCTAGTAGTCGCCTGCATGTATCCAGTATGCACACGCACACACACACACACACAGTCTTGCGCAGCTAACCTTGTGGGGACATACAATTCAGTCCCATTTAAAATCCTATTTTCCCTAACCGCTAACCCTAAATCTAACTCTAAACCATACCCTTACCCTAACCCTAACCTTAACCCTAACTTTAACCCCAAAACCTTAACCCTAACCCTAAACCTAACCCTAGCCCCTAACCCTAACCCTAAAACTAACCATATCTCCTAACCCTAACCCTAAACCTAATTCTAACCCTAACACTAATTCTAACCTTAACCCTAAACCCCCTGGAAATAGCATTTGACCTTGTGGGGACCAACATAATGTCTCCAGTTGGTCAAATTTTTCTTGGTTTACTATTCTTGTCGGGACTTCTGGTCCCCCACAAGTATAGTTAAACACGTCCACACACACACACACACACACACACACACACACACACACACACACAGAGAGAGAGCAGAGAGAGGTCCTATCCATGCCCTCAGGTGAGTCTGTCTGCTAGAGCTCAGCAATACACTCAGAGAGAGAGAGAGACAGAGATGTTGAAAGAAAAACAAAGCAGAGGACAGGAGTCATCCCAGAGTTCCATCCCCAGGCAACACATGCAGACATGTTCCTGCTCCAAGACCTGTCACAGTCTGAAGGAGAGGCTTACAGAGGTAAACACTTACTTTAAAAGGGTGAAAAGGAGAGAGAGACATGGAGAAACTAACCAGAGACACAACACTAGAGTTTTAAGGTGGAAATACATGACTCCATGTCAAAGATTCTATATGATGTGGAAATGCATGACTCCATGTCAAAGATACTATATGATGTGGAAATACATGACTCCATGTCAAAGATACTTTATGATGTGAAATACATGACTCCATGTCAAAGATACTTTATGATGTTGAAATACTTCCCACCATGTCAAAGATACTATATGATGTGGAAATACATGACTCCATGTCAAAGATTATATATGATGTGGAAATACATGACTCCATGTCAAAGATACTTTATGATGTTGAAATACTTCCCACCATGTCATAGATACTATATGATGTGGAAATGCATGACTCCATGTCAAAGATACTATATGATGTGGAAATACATGACTCCATGTCAAAGATACTATATGATGTGGAAATGCATGACTCCATGTCAAAGATACTATATGATGAAATACATGACTCCATGTCAAAGATACTATATGATGTGAAATACATGACTCCATGTCAAAGATACTATATGATGTGGAACTACATGACTCCATGTCAAAGATACTATATGATGTGGAACTACATGTGAGCAAAGTCTTGACAGAGGTCAGGGTGTGTGTCAATTACAGGAAAACAACCAGCTGCCCTACTGCCTGCAAGTGTATACCTTTTACTGTATTGCTAACGTTTAGGTCCTGTAAATATTTGAAGATGGTCCAATATATTTTCAAACTTTAATTATAGTGACAATAAGACATAATATTACACAGGAACCTTTAAGGATAATGATCCTGTTACAGAGGGATAGTGTTTACAGTGGCGCTCGGTGGAATGCCTTGATTTATGCTGGTGTTGAGTGCCCGACTGCCAGTGCAGCACAGGCAAGGTGTCGGGAAGCTCTGAGGTCCTTGGGCCATCTGTTTGGGGTCCACACACACACACACACACACACACACACACACACACACACACACACACACACACACACACACACACACACCTAGTTTAGCATGGGAGGAATGTGGCCATTTTCTGCTTAATTAGGTCCAGTAAACTGACTCTCATCAGAAAGCAGCTGTTAACACCCCCATTAACACACACACACACAGACACACAGACAGACAGACAGACAGATCTACTAGGCCTATAACCTCTGTCGGGATAGGTTAAAGGTCAGTTATTATAGCCTGAACCCTCTCACCTCCTCCCCATCACCCAAATAGACTCCTGAGATCCTACAGTCTCTGTTAAAACTGCACTTTTGATGTCTTAAAAGGGAGAACCAATATAACACGTGTGTGTGTGTGTGTGTGTGTGTGTGTGTGTGTGTGTGTGTGTGTCTGTCTGTCTGTCTGTCTGTCTGTCTGTCTGTCTGTCTGTCTGTCTGTCTGTCTGTCTGTCTGTCTGTCTGTCTGTCTGTCTGTCTGTCTGTCTGTCTGTCTGTCTGTCTGTCTGTCTGTCTCTGTGTGTGTCTGAAAAAGAGATAACCCTCGACCTGGAGGAATTGCTGTTGATGGGGGCCATTGGCATGACTTGTTAACACACAAAACAGACGAAAGATGAGCACAAGACCAACAGAGAGGAACCACGTAATGACACAGTTATTTGACTTCTGGGACGACCACTCTTTTCAAAAGAACACAACAAAAGAACACTGTCAAGTAGCAAGTAGACTTTCACACAACACAGTAGTAAACTAGGCAGGGAATAAATAAATATCATCTAACCACCAAACTGGACAGTTGCCAAATTACCAACGGTCATTAGAGCCAACCAACGGGTGCAGCTACGCCAGATCGCTCATTAAACACACACACAAACACGCGTGAGCGCACACACACACACACACACACACACACACACACACACACACACACACACACACTGGTGCAGGCAGCACTGTGCTCATTAAAGAGGAGAGAGACCTATAACCATTAAAAGTCCATTAGTTGCCATGTAATTCTGTGGAACTAAACGATGAGGCGTAATCAAAAACACATGAAACCCAGCTGGGTGACTGGGCAAACTGCTTCCATTAGGGGACCATCCATCAGCCACAATGGCTTTTGGGGGTATCAATTTATCACATCCTCAATTTGACTTTGACCCCCTTTGTCTCCCTCTTTCTCTCCATTGATCTCTGTCACTCTAACTTTCACTGTTGATCTTTATCACTCTGTCACTTTCTCTGGTGATCTCTGTCACTCTAACTTTCTCTGGTGATCTCTGTCACTCTAACTTTCTCTGGTGATCTCTGTCACTTTGTCACTTTCTCTGGTGATCTCTGTTACTCTGTCACTTTCTATGTTGATCTCTGTCACTGTCACTTTCTCTGGTGACCTCTGTCACTCTGTCACTTTCTCTGGTGACCTCTGTCACTCTGTCACTTTCTCTGGTAAACTCTGTCACTCTGTCACTTTCTCTGTTGATCTATGTCACTCTGTCACTTTCTCTGGTGATCTCTGTCACTCTGTCACTTTCTCTGGTGATCTCTGTCACTCTGTCACTTTCTCTAGTGATCTCTGTCACTCTGTCACTTTCTCTGGTGATCTCTGTCACTCTGTCACTTTCTCTGGTGATCTCTGTCACTCTGTCACTTTTTCTGGTGATCTCTGTCACTCTGTCACTTTCTCTGGTGAGCTCTGTCACTCTGTCACTTTCTCTGGTGATCTCTGTCACTCTGTCACTTTCTCTGGTGATCTCTGTCACTCTGTCACTTTCTCTAGTGATCTCTGTCACTCTGTCACTTTCTCTGGTGATCTCTGTCACTCTGTCACTTTCTCTGGTGATCTCTGTCACTCTGTCACTTTTTCTGGTGATCTCTGTCACTCTGTCACTTTCTCTGGTGATCTCTGTCACTCTCACTTTCTCTGGTGAGCTCTGTCACTCTGTCACTTTCTCAGGTGATCTCTGTCACTCTCTTTCATGTCAGCTCTTTCTTGTTTGTCTCCTTTTTCCATTCTCTCTCCATCTATCTCTCTCCATCTTTCTCTCTCCATCTATCTCTCTCCATTTACAGTGGGGGAAAAAAGTATTTAGTCAGCCACCAATTGTGCAAGTTCTCCCACTTAAAAAGATGAGAGAGGCCTGTAATCTTCATCATAGGTACACGTCAACTATGACAGACAAAATGAGATTTTTCTTTCCAGAAAATCACATTGTAGGATTTTTAATGAATTTATTTGCAAATTATGGTGGAAAATAAGTATTTGGTCACCTACAAACAAGCAAGATTTCTGGCTCTCACAGACCTGTAACTTCTTCTTTAAGAGGCTCCTCTGTCCTCCACTCGTTACCTGTATTAATGGCACCTGTTTGAACTTGTTATCAGTATTAAAGACACCTGTCCACAACCTCAAACAGTCACACTCCAAACTCCACTATGGCCAAGACCAAAGAGCTGTCATAGGACACCAGAAACAAAATTGTAGACCTGCACCAGGCTGGGAAGACTGAATCTGCAATAGGTAAGCAGCTTGGTTTGAAGAAATCAACTGTGGGAGCAATTATTAGGAAATGGAAGACATACAAGACCACTGATAATCTCCCTCGATCTGGGGGCTCCACGCAAGATCTCACCCCGTGGGGTCAAAATGATCACAAGAACGGTGAGCAAAAATCCCAGAACCACACGGGGGGACCTAGTGAATGACCTGCAGAGAGCTGGGACCAAAGTAACAAAGCCTACCATCAGTAACACACTACGCCGCCAGGGACTCAAATCCTGCAGTGCCAGACGTGTCCCCTGCTTAAGCCAGTACATGTCCAGGCCCGTCTGAAGTTTGCTAGAGTGCATTTGGATGATCCAGAAGAAGATTGGGATAATGTCATATGGTCAGATGAAACCAAAATAGAACTTTTTGGTAAAAACTCAACTCGTCATGTTTGGAGGACAAAGAATGCTGAGTTGCATCCAAAGAACACCATACCTACTGTGAAACATGGGGGTGGAAACATCATGCTTTGGGGCTGTTTTTCTGCAAAGGGACCAGGACGACTGATCCGTGTAAAGGAAAGAATGAATGAGGCCATGTATCATGAGATTTTGAGTGAAAACCTCCTTCCATCAGCAAGGGCATTGAATATGAAACGTGGCTGGGTCTTTCAGCATGACAATGATCCCAAACACACTGCCCGGGCAACGAAGGAGTGGCTTCGTAAGAAGCATTTCAAGGTCCTGGAGTGGCATAGCCAGTCTCCAGATCTCAACCCCATAGAAAATCTTTGGAGGGAGTTGAAAGTCCGTGTTGCCCAGCGACAGCCCCAAAACATCACTGCTCTAGAGGAGATCTGCATGGAGGAATGGGCCAAAATACCAGCAACAGTGTGTGAAAACCTTGTGAAGACTTACAGAAAACGTTTGACCTGTGTCATTGCCAACAAAGGGTATATAACAAAGTATTGAGAAACTTTTGTTATTGACCAAATACTTATTTTCCACCATAATTTGCAAATAAATTCATTAAAAATCCTACAATGTGATTTTCTGGAGAAAAAAAATCTCATTTTGTCTGTCATAGTTGACGTGTACCTATGATGAAAATTACAGGCCTCTCTCATCTTTTTAAGTGAGAGAAGTTGCACAATTGGTGGCTGACTAAATACTTTTTTCCCCACTGTATCTCTCTTCATATTTCTCTCTCCATCTATCTCTCTGTCTGTTGTCTTTGTGATTTGAAATCGATACAGATAATATTTAACAGCAAGGGGCTAAAAAAGGTATGATTTCCACTTGGATACTAAACATTGAACAAGGAAACATCTACACCACTATGGTAAAGAGGTCCGGCTAACTGATCATCTACAGCACTATGGTAAAGAGGTCTGGCTAACTGATCATCTACACCACTATGGTAAAGAGGTCCGGCTAACTGATCATCTACACCACTATGGTAAAGAGGACCGGCTAACTGATCATCTACAGCACTATGGTAAAGAGGACCGGCTAACTGATCATCTACACCACTATGGTAAAGAGGTCCAGCTAACTGATCATCTACACCACTATGGTAAAGAGGACCGGCTAACTGATCATCTACACCACTATGGTAAAGAGGTCCAGCTAACTTATCATCTACACCACTATGGTAAAGAGGACCGGCTAACTGATCATCTACACCACTATGGTAAAGAGGTCCAGCTAACTGATCATCTACACCACTATGGTAAAGAGGACCGGCTAACTGATCATCTACACCACTATGGTAAAGAGGTCCAGCTAACTGATCATCTACAGCACTATGGTAAAGAGGACCGGCTAACTGATCATCTACACCACTATGGTAAAGAGGACCGGCTAACTGATCATCTACACCACTATGGTAAAGAGGACCGGCTAACTGATCATCTACAGCACTATGGTAAAGAGGTCCAGCTAACTGATCATCTACAGCACTATGGTAAAGAGGTCCGGCTAACTGATCATCTACACCACTATGGTAAAGAGGTCCAGCTAACTGATCATCTACAGCACTATGGTAAAGAGGACCGGCTAACTGATCATCTACACCACTATGGTAAAGAGGTCTGGCTAACTGATCATCTACAGCACTATGGTAAAGAGGACCGGCTAACTGATCATCTACAGCACTATGGTAAAGAGGACCGGCTAACTGATCATCTACACCACTATGGTAAAGAGGTCCAGCTAACTGATCATCTACAGCACTATGGTAAAGAGGACCGGCTAACTGATCATCTACACCACTATGGTAAAGAGGTCTGGCTAACTGATCATCTACACCACTATGGTAAAGAGGACCAGCTAACTGATCATCTACAGCACTATGGTAAAGAGGTCCGGCTAACTGATCATCTACACCACTATGGTAAAGAGGTCCGGCTTTTAGCGCAACTCAAGAGCAACAATCTTTTATGAATGGCATCTTTCCTAGGGCTTGTAAAATGGCATATATCAGATTCTCCGCTCTGTCTCTTCACAGTGGAAACTGGTGGCTAGCACCAGGGCCTGGGTTATTGTGTGTAAAATGTCACGATGCAGGTCAACACGCATATTTCACACACAAACACACACACACACACAAACAAAAGTAACAAACCAGACACCTTGTAACGGTTGTAGTGTCTGAACTCTCTCTCTCTCTCTGCTGATTGATTTTGATCTGAGATGATTTGTCCATTCTCTGACATGCAGACTAGACGCTCATTCACACATTCATCACCATGAAGTTGGTGGTGGCTAGACGCTCATTCACACATTCATCACCATGAAGTTGGTGGTGGCTAGACGCTCATTCACACATTCATCACCATGAAGTTGGTGGTGGCTAGACGCTCATTCACACATTCATCACCATGAAGTTGGTGGTGGCTAGACGCTCATTCACACATTCATCACCATGAAGTTGGTGGTGGCTAGACGCTCATTCACACATTCATCACCATGAAGTTGGTGGTGGCTAGACGCTCATTCACACATTCATCACCATGAAGTTGGTGGTGGCTAGACGCTCATTCACACATTCATCACCATGAAGTTGGTGGTGGCTAGACGCTCATTCACACATTCATCACCATGAAGTTGGTGGTGGCTAGACGCTCATTCACACATTCATCACCATGAAGTTGGTGGTGGCTAGACGCTCATTCACACATTCATCACCATGAAGTTGGTGGTGGCTAGACGCTCATTCACACATTCATCACCATGAAGTTGGTGGTGGCTAGACGCTCATTCACACATTCATCACCATGAAGTTGGTGGTGGCTAGACGCTCATTCACACATTCATCACCATGAAGTTGGTGGTGGCTAGACGCTCATTCACACATTCATCACCATGAAGTTGGTGGTGGCTAGACGCTCATTCACACATTCATCACCATGAAGTTGGTGGTGGCTAGACGCTCATTCACACATTCATCACCATGAAGTTGGTGGTGGCTAGACGCTCATTCACACATTCATCACCATTAAGTTGGTGGTGGCTAGACGCTCATTCACACATTCATCACCATGAAGTTGGTGGTGGCTAGACGCTCATTCACACATTCATCACCATGAAGTTGGTGGTGGCAAGACGCTCATTCACACATTCATCACCATGAAGTTGGTGGTGGCTAGACGCTCATTCACACATTCATCACCATGAAGTTGGTGGTGGCTAGACGCTCATTCACACATTCATCACCATGAAGTTGGTGGTGGCAAGACGCTCATTCACACATTCATCACCATGAAGTTGGTGGTGGCTAGACGCTCATTCACACATTCATCACCATGAAGTTGGTGGTGGCTAGACGCTCATTCACACATTCATCACCATGAAGTTGGTGGTGGCTAGACGCTCATTCACACATTCATCACCATGAAGTTGGTGGTGGCTAGACGCTCATTCACACATTCATCACCATGAAGTTGGTGGTGGCTAGACGCTCATTCACACATTCATCACCATGAAGTTGGTGGTGGCTAGACGCTCATTCACACATTCATCACCATGAAGTTGGTGGTGGCTAGACGCTCATTCACACATTCATCACCATGAAGTTGGTGGTGGCTAGACGCTCATTCACACATTCATCACCATGAAGTTGGTGGTGGCTAGACGCTCATTCACACATTCATCACCATGAAGTTGGTGGTGGCTAAACCGTTGTTTTGTTTCTCTGTGTTATGTCCCGTTCCTCTCCCTTCCCCTCCACTGACAAAGAACAGAGGGGTACCATCAGCCCTTTCCCTCCCTCCCTCCCTCCCTCCCTCCCTCCATCCCTCCTCCCTCCTCCCCCCTCCCTCCCTCCCTCCCTCCCTCCCTCCTCCTCCCTCCCTCCCTCCCTCCCTCCCTCCCTCCCTCCCTCCTTCCCTCCTCCTCCCTCCCTCCCTCCCTCCGTCCCTCCCTCCCTCCCTCCCTCCCTCCCTCCCTCCCTCCCTCCCTCCCTCCGTCCCTCCCTCCCTCAGTCCCTCCCTCCCTCCCTCCCTCATCTACTGTAGTGCATCATTCACCTCTGATTTGGTTAAGCCGGGTGTACACTACACGATTTAGCTGTCCCAGACAAGGCTTCGAGATCAGAGATAAAATCCCCATGTTGTTGCCTACTCGGGTGCGCGGCCGTCACCAACGCTCGTTTAATGTGAGCGAGTCAGAGACACAATCTGAGGGCTACCAATCCCGTCTTTGAGCCGTCCCAGACGTCCTGATGTTTTCAAACATGATTGATTTTATCAGAACAATCTCTGGAATGCTCTTGTGAGATGTGCAACGACAGGTTTTGAGAACGGAGATCAGCAACAGCCAATGAGATGATGACGTTATATCACATCACCCAGAATGTCTAGACTGGAGCAGGAGTAATGACTTCTGATAGTATGAATGTCTAGACTGGAGCAGGAGTAATGACTACCGATAGTATGAATGTCTAGACTAGAGCAGGAGTAATGACTACTGATAGTATGAATGTCTAGACTGGAGCAGGAGTAATGACTACTACTAGTATGAATGTCTAGACTGGAGCAGGAGTAATGACTACTGATAGTATGAATGTCTAGACTGGAGCAGGAGTAATGACTACTGATAGTATGAATGTCTAGACTGGAGCAGGAGTAATGACTACTGATAGTATGAATGTCTAGACTGGAGCAGGAGTAATGACTACTACTAGTATGAATGTCTAGACTGGAGCAGGAGTAATGACTACTGATAGTATGAATGTCTAGACTGGAGCAGGAGTAATGACTACTGATAGTATGAATGTCTAGACTGGAGCAGGAGTAATGACTACTGATAGTATGAATGTCTAGACTGGAGCAGGAGTAATGACTACTGATAGTATGAATGTCTAGACTGGAGCAGGAGTAATGACTACTGATAGTATGAATGTCTAGACTGGAGCAGGAGTAATGACTACTGATAGTATGAATGTCTAGACTGGAGCAGGAGTAATGACTACTGATAGTATGAATGTCTAGACTGGAGCAGGAGTAATGACTACTGATAGTATGAATGTCTAGACTGGAGCAGGAGTAATGACTACTGATAGTATGAATGTCTAGACTGGAGCAGGAGTAATGACTACCGATAGTATGAATGTCTAGACTGGAGCAGGAGTAATGACTACTGATAGTATGAATGTCTAGACTGGAGCAGGAGTAATGACTACTGATAGTATGAATGTCTAGACTGGAGCAGGAGTAATGACTACTGATAGTATGAATGTCTAGACTGGAGCAGGAGTCATGACTACTGATAGTATGAATGTCTAGACTGGAGCAGGAGTAATGACTACTGATAGTATGAATGTCTAGACTGGAGCAGGAGTAATGACTACTACTAGTATGAATGTCTAGACTGGAGCAGGAGTAATGACTACTGATCGTATGAATGTCTAGACTGGAGCAGGAGTAATGACTACTGCTAGTATGAACGTCTAGACTGGAGCAGGAGTAAGGACTACTGATAGTATGAATGTCTAGACTGGAGCAGGAGTAATGACTACTGATAGTATGAATGTCTAGACTGGAGCAGGAGTAATGACTACTGATAGTATGAATGTCTAGACTGGAGCAGGAGTAATGACTACTGATAGTATGAATGTCTAGACTGGAGCAGGAGTAATGACTACTGATAGTATGAATGTCTAGACTGGAGCAGGAGTCATGACTACTGATAGTATGAATGTCTAGACTGGAGCAGGAGTAATGACTACTGATAGTATGAATGTCTAGACTGGAGCAGGAGTAATGACTACTGCTAGTATGAATGTCTAGACTGGAGCAGGAGTAATGACTACTGCTAGTATGAATGTCTAGACTGGAGCAGGAGTAATGACTACTGATAGTATGAATGTCTAGACTGGAGCAGGAGTAATGACTACTGATAGTATGAATGTCTAGACTGGAGCAGGAGTAATGACTACTGATAGTATGAATGTCTAGACTGGAGCAGGATTAATGACTACTGATAGTATGAATGTCTAGACTGGAGCAGGAGTAATGACTACTGCTAGTATGGGTTTGTACTTGCCTTTAACCAAAGCCAAAGTGTCAAATTTTGTTAAAGCTCACAAGTACCACTACGTTGGCAAGACAACAAACTACAGGAAAGACGGTTGTTTAATGTGAGAGGCTCAGCGATGGTAGGGTTCTTGGCCCGGCATTAGTTAGTCCCTGGTACGTTCTGTCTCATGCCTGCTCCTCTCAGTACATGCCGTTTCTGATTCGGAGAATCTCCCTGGTACGTTCTGTCTCATGCCTGCTCCTCTCAGTGTCATGCTATTTCTGATTCTGAGAATCTCCCTGGTACGTTCTGTCTCATGCCTGCTCCTCTCAGTATCATGCCGTTTCTGATGATGAGAATCTCCCCCTGGTACCTTCTGTAGTGATGAGGGTGTCCGATGGGGGTGTCCGATTGCAACTCTACACGCACCTCCGTGATGAAAAGAGCATGGATCCCCCATGGTGGTGCAATAATCAACGAATTCTCTCAGCAATGTTGGGAAGGTAATAAAGTGTGTGTGTGTGTGTGTGTGTGTGTGTGTATGTGTGTGTGAGTGTGTGTGTGTGTGTGTGTGTGTGTGTGTGTGTGTGTGTGTGTGTGTGTGTGTGTGTGTGTGTGTGTGTGTGTGTGTGTGTGTGTGTGTGTGTGTGTGTGTGTGTGTGTGTGTGTGTGTGTGTGTGTGTGTGTGTGTGTGTGTGTGAAATAGATGCAGTTTTTGGCCACGCTGTGCTCATTAGTGTTCCTGAGTATAGGAGAGTTTGGTGCTTCAGACAGATTCTGTACATTTGAAGTTAGAAGGGAACGTGGAGAGGTTAGGTAATACAAATATATATATAAAATCTGAAATTATACTGTACCCACGTCGAGCTAGATGAGCTGGATCACACACAGGCTAAATTAAGTGGAATCAAAACCTGGAATCAAAACCTGGGCCTTACTAGTAGTTCATTAAAGGCCTGTATAGCAGGGCCTCCAGACTGGTGCTCTATGTAAGGGGGTGCTGAACTCCTGGCTCATTACTGGCTCATCATGGTGTATAGGGGGGAGGGGAAGATACAAGAGCTGGAGAATAAATATGAGGCGGACAAACCCTTTACATCCAACAGGATATCATTGCTAAGCATCACATTGTGAAGATTTTCAAAAAGATATGCATCACGATAATTGACGCATAAGTCATTATGTCATCATTCGTTTCTATGTACAAAAACATTTGTATACAGTTGAAGTCGGAAGTTTACATACACCTTAGCCAAATACATTTAAACTCTGTTTTTCACAATTCCTGACATTTAATCCTAGTAGAAATTCCTTGTCTTAGGTCAGTTAGGATCACCACTTTATTTTAAGAATGTGAAATGTCAGAATAATTGTAGAGAAAATGATTTATTTCATATTTTATTTTACATACACTTAATTAGTATTTGGTAGCATTGCATTTAAATTGTTTAACTTGGGTCAAACGTTTCAGGTAGCCTTCCACAAGCTTCCCACAATAAGTTGGGTGAATTTTGGCCCATTCCTCCTGACAGAGCTGGTGTAACTAAGTCAGGTTTGTAGGTCTCCTTGCTCGCACACGATTTTTCAGTTCTGCCCACAAATGTTCTATAGGATTGAGGTCAGGGATTTGTGATGGCCACTCCAATACCTTGACTTTGTTGTCCTTAAGCCATTTTGCCACAACTTTGGAAGTATGCTTGGGGTCATTGTCCATTTGGAAGACCCATTTGCGACCAAGCTTTAACTTCCTGACTGATGTCTTGAGATGTTGCTTCAATATATCCACATCATTTTCCTTCCTCATGATGCCATCTATTTTGTGAAGTGCACCAGTCCCTCCTGCAGCAAAGCACCCCCACAGCATGATGCTGCCACCCCTGTGCTTCACGGTTGGGATGGTGTTCTTCGGCTTGCAAGCACCTCCTTTTTCCTCCAAACATTTACATTTACATTTACATTTACGTCATTTAGCAGACACTCTTATCCAGAGCGACTTACAATTGGTGCATTCACCTTATAGCCAGTTGGATAACCACTTTACAATATGTTTTTTTTTTTTTTTGGGGGGGGTATTCCTTAAAGAGGTGGGGTTTCAAGTGTCTCCGGAAGGTGGTGAGTGACTCCGCTGTCCTGGCGTCGTGAGGGAGCTTGTTCCACCATTGGGGTGCCAGAGCAGCGAACAGTTTTGACTGGGCTGAGCGGGAACTGTGCTTCTGCAGAGGTAGGGGGGCCAGCAGGCCAGAGGTGGATGAACGCAATGCCCTCATTTGGGTGTAGGGACTGATCAGAGCCTGAAGGTACGGAGGTGCCGTTCCCCTCACAGCTCCGTAGGCAAGCACCATGGTCTTGTAGCAGATGCGAGCTTCAACTGGAAGCCAGTGGAGTGTGCGGAGGAGCGGGTGACGTGAGAGAACTTGGGAAGGTTGAACACCAGACGGGCTGCGGCATTCTGGATGAGTTGTAGGGGTTTAATGGCACAGGCAGGGAGCCCAGCCAACAGCGAGTTGCAGTAATCCAGATGGGAGATGACAAATGCCTGGATTAGGACCTGTGCCGCTTCCTGTGTAAGGCAGGGTCATACTCTCCGAATGTTGTAGAGCATGAACCTACAGGATCGGGTCACCGCCTTGATGTTAGCGGAGAACGACAGGGTGTTGTCCAGGGTTACGCCAAGGCTCTTTGCACTCTGAGAGGAGGACACAACGGAGTTGTCAACCGTGATGGCGAGATCATGGAACGGGCAGTCCTTCCCCGGGAGGAAGAGCAGCTCCGTCTTGCCGAGGTTCAGCTTGAGGTGGTGATCCGTCATCCACCTTGATATGTCTGCCAGACATGCAGAGATGCGATTCGCCACCTGGTTATCAGAAGGGGGAAAGGAGAAGATTAGTTGTGTGTCGTCTGCGTAGCAATGATAGGAGAGGCCATGTGAGGATACGACAGAGCCAAGTGACTTGGTGTATAGCGAGAATAGGAGAGGGCCTAGAACTGAGCCCTAGGGGACACCAGTGGTGAGAGCACGTGGTGCGGAGACAGATTCTCGCCACGCCACTAAATAGGAGCGACCTGTCAGGTAGGACGCAATCCAGGAGTGAGCCGCGCCGGAGATGCCCAACTCGGAGAGGGTGGAGAGGAGGATCTGATGGTTCACAGTTTCAAAGGCAGCAGACAGGTCTAGAAGGACAAGAGCAGAGGAGAGAGAGTTAGCTTTAGCAGTGTGGAGAGCCTCCGTGACACAGAGAAGAGCAGTCTCAGTTGAATGACCAGTCTTGAAACCTGACTGGTTTGGATCAAGAAGGTCATTCTGAGAGAGATAGCAAGAGAGTTGGCTAAAGACGGCACGCTCAAGAGTTTTGGAGAGAAAAGAAAGAAGGGATACTGGTCTGTAGTTGTTGACATCGGAGGGATCGAGTGTACATTTTTTGAGAAGGGGTGCAACTCTCGCTCTCTTGAAGACAGAAGGGACATAGCCAGCAGTCAAGGATGAGTTGATGAGCGAGGTGAGGTAAGGGAGAATGTCACCGGAAATGGTCTGGAGAAGAGAGGAGAGGAGAGGATAGGGTCAAGCGGGCAGGTTTTTGGGCGGCCGGCCGTCACAAGTCGCAAGATTTCATCTGGAGAGAGAGGGGAGAAAGAAGTCAAAGCATAGGGTAGGGCAGTGTGAGCAGGACCAGCAGTGTCATTTGACTTAACAAACGAGGATCGAATGTCGTCAACCTTCTTTTCAAAATGGTTGACGAAGTCATCCACAGAGAGGGGGGGGGGGGATTCAGCAGGGAGGAGAAGGTGGCAAAGAGCTTCCTAGGGTTAGAGGCAGATGCTTGGAATTTAGAGTGGTAAAAAGTGGCTTTAGCAGCAGAATCAGAGGAAGAAAATGTAGAGAGGAGGGAGTGAAAAGATGCCAGGTCTGCAGGGATTCTAGTTTTCCTCCATTTCCGCTCGGCTGCCCGGAGCCCTGTTCTGTGAGCTCGCAATGAGTCGTCAAGCCACGGAGCAGGAGGGGAGGACCGAGCCGGCCGGGAGGATAGGGGACATAGAGAGTCAAAGGATGCAGAAAGGGAGGAGAGGAGGGTTGAGGAGGCAGAATCAGGAGATTGGAGGGAGAAGGCTTGAGCAGAGGGAAGAGATGATAGGATGGAAGAGGAGAGAGTAGCGGGAGAGAGAGAGCGAAGGTTGCGACGGCGCATTACCATCTGAGTAGAGGCAGAGTGAGTAGTGTTGGAGGAGAGTGAGAGAGAAAAGGATACAAAGTAGTGGTCGGAGACATGGAGGGGAGTTGCAGTGAGATTAGTAGAAGAACAGCATCTAGTAAAGATGAGGTCAAGCGTATTGCCTGCCTTGTGAGTAGGGGGGGACGGTGAGAGGGTGAGGTCAAAAGAGGAGGGGAGTGGAAAGAAGGAGGCAGAGAGAAATGAGTCAAAGGTAGACGTAGGGAGGTTAAAGTCACCCAGAACTGTGAGGGGTGAGCCATCCTCAGGAAAGGAACTTATCAAGGCGTCAAGCTCATTGATGAACTCTCCAAGGGAACCTGGAGGGCGATAAATGATAAGGATGTTAAGCTTGAATGGGCTAGTGACAGCATGGAATTCAAATGAGGAGATAGACAGATGGGTCAGGGGAAAAAGAGAGAATGTCAACTTGGGAGAGATGAGGATTCCTGTGCCACCACCCCGCTGACCAGATGCACTCGGGTATGCGAGAACACATGGTCAGACGAGGAGAGAGCAGTAGGAGTAGCAGTGTTTTCAGAGGTAATCCATGTTTCCGTCAGCGCCAAGAAGTCGAGGGACTGGAGGGTAGCATAGGCTGAGATGAACTCTGCCTTATTGGCCGCAGAACGGCAGTTTCAGAGGCTGCCTGAGACCTGGAACTCCACGTGGGTCGTGCGTGCAGGGACCACCAGGTTAGAGAGGCAGCAACCACGCGGTGTGAGGCGTTTGTATAGCCTGTGCGGAGAGGAGAGAACAGGGATAGACAGACGCATAGTTGACAGGCTACAGAAAATGGCTACAATAATGCAAAGGAGAGCGGAATGAAATGAACTAAACATCTGGGAAAGCGAGAGAGCGGGGCCTCCCTCACTTACGTTTCACTGAAACACCCAAATATAACTCTCCCAACTTCCACCTCAGAAACTATAATTGTTGTAAACTACAGCGGTTCAATGTTTTCTAGGAATAGACTAACTTAGTTTATTCAGCTAGCTAACTTGGTACAGTATTCTTCCGTGAAAACCGTCCAGGGCACCTAGTCCTATGACGCCATAGCCAACTAGCATGCCAGGCTCCAATAACACGGTTTAGCACCAATACTCGGCCACAACAAACCACCAGTGTGTCAACACGCCAAGCAGATCATTCGTGTCCGTGGCTAATGTTGTGGGTTAGTCCCGACAGTTTGAGCAAGTCCGTCGTCAACTTATTCAGCCAGTTAGTTAGCTAGAATAGTTAGCATACTAGCTAGCCATTGCTTTCTGCCAACGAAAAAAACTCTCCACCCACGGCACGAACACAAAGAGAGAGCCAAGCTAACGTTAACTAGTCACCCATGTCCCGAATTCCCTTGAACGACTCTGGTTACCAGTATGTAAAAACAAAACACAAATGTAGGTTATAACTTACCCCTTGCAGCTACTGTTAGCTAGCCAAGTGCAAAGCTAGCCACTGAATCGACTCAGCCAGTTTGCGTCTGTTCGCTAGGTCGTTCCAGCTATTGTTTAGTAGCTATCCAGGTAGCAACAAGCTAGCTACATTTTGAGCACAGTAGCTACTTACTACCTAACATTAACGCTTCAGACAATGAGGTTAGAAAAACAGCTGAATGGTAGGCAGCTAGCTGGCGTAATTACAGGTACTCTTAAGCGTGAAACAACTATCCACAGTTGCTAATAGTTACCAGTAGCTACCCGCTAGCTAGTCCAGGTAGTGGGTTAGCTAGCCTCGTGCTTCACCGGGCTCAGCCGAATACAGGATCAACTAACCCAAGTGGGACCTCCCTTCCTCAACGACGTCAAACCCTTCACCTGAATTGTCCCAGAAAGTCCCCTGCTGTCCCCATCCAGTCCCTGGTCCCTGTCTGTGGGTGTGGAGGTAGTGCATTGCGTCAGCCCTGCAGAACCAGAACTAGAGCCCTGAACGACCGCTGTCTGGTAGCTACTGGGTTATTTCCAGAGATGGTCATTATGGCCAAACAGTTCTATTTTTGTTTCATCAGACCAGAGGACATTTCTCCAAAAAAGTATGATCTTTGTCCCCATGTGCAGTTGCAAAACGTAGTCTGGCATTTTTATGGCGGTTTTGGAGCAGTGGCTTCTTCCTTGCTGAGCGGCCTTTCAGGTAATGTCGATATAGGACTCGTTTTACTGTGGATATAGATACTTTTGTACCTGTTTCCTCCAGCATCTTCACAAGGTCCTTTGCTGTTGTTCTGGGATTTATTTGCACTTTTTGCACCAAAGTACGTTCATCTCTAGGAGACAGAACGCGTCTCCTTCCTGAGCGGTATGACGGCTGTGTGGTCCCAATAACTCTCTCTCTGACTCTTCCTAACTCTCTTTTAAACCCCCTCTCTCTATCTCTCTCTCGCTCTCTCTTAAAGATTGAAGTTAAGATGGTAGTTGCTGAACAAAGGCTCAATGCTTGACTTGGGATGAAAGAAGTGCAGCAGCTGTCTTTCTCATTAGACTATGTTCACTGAAATTCCCAAATTACATTATGCTTTAGAGACCTCTGATTATTCACTGTTATAGGTTCATACACATTTTCCATGACTTCTCCATGATTTAACCACATTTCCATGACTATTATTATAGGCTACATTAAAAAGTAACCATTATTGACACTGGAAGACTGCGGTGTCTGATCCCATGTAGGCCTACGATCTCCTGCCGTTGTGCCCTTGATCAAGGCACCTAACCCCCCACAAAGTAGAACTGCACTGTTAGTGACATGTTGTCAACATGTGGTCAACCCCGCCATCTGGAGAGCTCCTGGGTGTGCAGGCTTTGCTTTTGATCCAGGCCCTGAAACACCCAAGTCTGCTTATCAAGGTCCTGTTGAGCAGCTGATGTTTAGGCTACAATGTGGTTAGACCAGGGCTTGAACAAAAGCCTGCACACCCAGTAGCAATCCTGGACGATGGTTGCCACCCTTGATATAAAAATATTGCAACGTTACAACCAAATACGTCTGTCTTTACAAAATGATTCCCTCATTCAATGAATCAGGGATCAAATGGAAACGGTTGGCTACTTCAAAGCATGTTATCTAACTAGACATGTTTAAATATAAGGCTCAAATATTCATGTTTCAGGGGAGATCTATGCACAGCCAGATATTCGTCAATAAGGCTATTAGAATATTTTAAGCATTATTATTATTATTATTATTATTATTATTATTATTATTATTATTATTATTATTATTATTATTATTATTATTATTATATTGTTGCAATTACATGGCTACTGTTTAATAGAGGGGAATCCCTGGCTTTCCAACGGTGCAGATTTATTTAGGCTCTACAGTGCCGGTGGAAAGGTGACAATGACATTAAAGCTTAGTTTGCTATAGTTAAGTAGCGAGATAACCACTACAAGTTACATTTTGAATTGACTACAGTTAGTCTGTTGTTTGTCATTATTTTATACCTGCTGCAGAAATTCCGCACTGTCTCTCTCCTCGGGCAACGGCCCACTCGCACTGGTACACATGCAGCACAGCCAGCCACGCAATGAAGGGTCATTCCGATAATGGCCGATTTTTAAGTGATTGATCATATTTAAAAGGGTGCCTTCATGAATTACATTAACAAACATGACTTTTCATGACCTTACAAACCCTCATCGTACAACTGTGAACAGCGCATCATGCCATTCAGGCTGGCGCATTTTCACAAACACAAACACCTCCTCACATTCACTAGGCTACCATACTACATCATATCAGGAGACGTAAAGAGCAGTAACCTGATGCTACCATACTACATCATGTCAGGAGACGTAAAGAGCAGTAACCTGATGCTACCATACTACATTATGTCAGGAGACGTAAAGAGCAGTAACCTGATGCTACCATACTACATCATGTCAGGAGACGTAAAGAGCAGTAACCTGATGCTACCATACTACATCATATCAGGAGACGTAAAGAGCAGTAACCTGATGCTACCATACTACATCATATCAGGAGACGTAAAGAGCAGTAACCTGATGCTACTATACTACATCATATCAGGAGACATAAAGAGCAGTAACCTGATGCTACCATACTACATCATATCAGGAGACGTAAAGAGCAGTAACCTGATGCTACCATACTACATCATGTCAGGAGACGTAAAGAGCAGTAACCTGATGCTACCATACTACATCATATCAGGAGACGTAAAGACCAGTAACCTGATGCTACCATACTACATCATGTCAGGAGACATAAAGAGCAGTAACCTGATGCTACCATACTACATCATATCAGGAGACGTAAAGAGCAGTAACCTGATGCTACCATACTACATCATGTCAGGAGACGTAAAGAGCAGTAACCTGATGCTACCATACTACATCATGTCAGGAGACGTAAAGATCAGTAACCTGATGCTACCATACTACATCATGTCAGGAGACGTAAAGAGCAGTAACATGATGCTACCATACTACATCATATCAGGAGACGTAAAGAGCAGTAACCTGATGCTACTATACTACATCATGTCAGGAGACGTAAAGACCAGTAACCTGATGCTACCATACTACATCATGTCAGGAGACGTAAAGAGCAGTAACCTGATGCTACCATACTACATCATGTCAGGAGACGTAAAGATCAGTAACCTGATGCTACCATACTACATCATGTCAGGAGACGTAAAGAGCAGTAACCTGATGCTACTGTCCTACATCATATCAGGAGACGTAAAGAGCAGTAACCTGATGCTACCATACTACATCATGTCAGGAGACGTAAAGAGCAGTAACCTGATGCTACCATACTACATCATGTCAGGAGACGTAAAGAGCAGTAACCTGATGCTACCATACTACATCATGTCAGGAGACGTAAAGAGCAGTAACCTGATGCTACCATACTACATCATGTCAGGAGACGTATAGAGCAGTAACCTGATGCTACCATACTACATCATGTCAGGAGACGTAAAGAGCAGTAACCTGATGCTACCATACTACATCATGTCAGGAGACGTAAAGAGCAGTATCCTGATGCTACCATACTACATCATGTCAGGAGACGTAAAGAGCAGTAACCTGATGCTACCACACTACATCATATCATGAGACGTAAAGAGCAGTAACCTGATGCTACTGTATTACATCATGTCAGGAGACGTAAAGAGCAGTAACCTGATGCTACCATACTACATCATATCAGGAGACGTAAAGAGCAGTAACCTGATGCTACCATACTACATCATGTCAAGAGACGTAAAGAGCAGTAACATGATGCTACCATACTACATCATATCAGGAGACGTAAAGAGCAGTAACCTGATGCTACCATACTACATCATGTCAGGAGACGTAAAGACCAGTAACCTGATGCTACCATACTACATCATGTCAGGAGACGTAAAGAGCAGTAACCTGATGCTACCATACTACATCATGTCAGGAGACGTAAAGATCAGTAACCTGATGCTACCATACTACATCATGTCAGGAGACGTAAAGAGCAGTAACCTGATGCTACTGTCCTACATCATATCAGGAGACGTAAAGAGCAGTAACCTGATGCTACCATACTACATCATGTTAGGAGACGTAAAGAGCAGTAACCTGATGCTACCATACTACATCTTGTCAGGAGACGTAAAGAGCAGTAACCTGATGCTACCATACTACATCATGTCAGGAGACGTAAAGAGCAGTAACCTGATGCTACCATACTACATCATGTCAGGAGACGTAAAGAGCAGTAACCTGATGCTACCATACTACATCATGTCAGGAGACGTAAAGAGCAGTAACCTGATGCTACCATACTACATCATGTCAGGAGACGTAAAGAGCAGTATCCTGATGCTACCATACTACATCATGTCAGGAGACGTAAAGAGCAGTAACCTGATGCTACCACACTACATCATATCATGAGACGTAAAGAGCAGTAACCTGATGCTACCATACTACATCATATCAGGAGACGTAAAGAGCAGTAACCTGATGCTACTGTATTACATCATGTCAGGAGACGTAAAGAGCAGTAACCTGATGCTACCATACTACATCATATCAGGAGACGTAAAGAGCAGTAACCTGATGCTACCATACTACATCATATCAGGAGACGTAAAGAGCAGTAACCTGATGCTAATGTCCTACATCATATCAGGAGACGTAAAGAGCAGTAACCTGATGCTACCATACTACATCATGTCAGGAGACGTAAAGAGCAGTAACCTGATGCTACCATACTACATCATGTCAGGAGACGTAAAGAGCAGTAACCTGATGCTACCATACTACATCATGTCAGGAGACGTAAAGAGCAGTAACCTGATGCTACCATACTACATCATATCAGGAGACGTAAAGAGCAGTAACCTGATGCTACCATACTACATCATATCAGGAGACGTAAAGAGCAGTAACCTGATGCTACCATACTACATCATATCAGGAGACGTAAAGAGCAGTAACCTGATGCTACTGTCCTACATCATATCAGGAGACGTAAAGAGCAGTAACCTGATGCTACTGTCCTACATCATATCAGGAGACGTAAAGAGCAGTAACCTGATGCTACCATACTACATCATATCAGGAGATGTAAAGAGCAGTAACCTGATGCTACCATACTACATCATGTCAGGAGACGTAAAGAGCAGTAACCTGATGCTACCATACTACATCATGTCAGGAGACGTAAAGAGCAGTAACCTGATGCTACCATACTACATCATGTCAGGAGACGTAAAGAGCAGTAACCTGATGCTACCATACTACATCATGTAAGGAGAAGTACAGAGCAGTAACCTGATGCTACCATAATACATCATGTCAGGAGACGTAAAGAGCAGTAATCTGATGCTACCATACTACATCATGTCAGGAGACGTAAAGATCAGTAACCTGATGCTACCATACTACATCATGTCAGGAGACGTAAAGAGCAGTAACCTGATGCTACCATAATACATCATGTCAGGAGACGTAAAGAGCAGTAACCTGATGCTACTGTACTACATCATGTCAGGAGACGTAAAGATCAGTAATCTGATGCTACCATACTACATCATGTCAGGAGACGTAAAGATCAGTAACCTGATGCTACCATACTACATCATATCAGGAGACTAAAGAGCAGTAACCTGATGCTACCATTCTACATCATGTCAGGAGACGTAAAGAGCAGTAACCTGATGCTACCATACTACATCATATCAGGAGACGTAAAGATCAGTAACCTGATGCTACCATACTACATCATATCAGGAGACGTAAAGAGCAGTAACCTGATGCTACCGTACTACATCATATCAGGAGACGTAAAGAGCAGTAACCTGATGCTACCGTACTACATCATATCAGGAGACGTAAAGAGCAGTAACCTGATGCTACCATACTACATCATATCAGGAGACGTAAAGAGCAGTAACCTGATGCTACCATACTACATCATATCAGGAGACGTAAAGAGCAGTAACCTGATGCTACCATACTACATCATATCAGGAGACGTAAAGAGCAGTAACCTGATGCTACCATACTACATCATATCAGGAGACGTAAAGAGCAGTAACCTGATGCTACCATACTACATCATATCAGGAGACGTAAAGAGCAGTAACCTGATCTCTGGAGTCTTACTGCTCTGTAGGCTGATGCCTGGTGCTGGCAGGTGATTCATACCACAGGAAAGGCCTAAATGGAGAGATGTCATCCATTACTAGCCAAAGGAGCGATGGAGGAGAGGAGGGATAGTGGGCAGGAGGGATAGAGGAGGGAGAGAAGACAGGAGCGATTAATGGGGTTTTCTAATGGTCCATCATTGAGCTGGGAATACCCCCTATGCCGGAAGGGGTCAGATGGGGGAGTCAATACAATTGGAAGGAGGTGGGGAGGAGTGAGTTATATGACATGTGAAGGTCCAATAATGAAATGAAATGAAATCAAACTTTATTTGTCACGTGCGCCGAATACAACAGGTGTACACCTTACCGTGAAATGCTTACTAACAAGCCCTTAACCAATATTGCAGTTCAAGAAAGTGTTAAGAAAATATTTAGCAACTAAACTAAAGTAAAAAATAATAAAAAGTAACACAATAAAATAACAATAACGAGGCTATATACAGGGGGTACCGGTACCGAGTCAATGGGCGGGGGTAAAGGTTAGTGGAGGTATTAACGAGGCTATATACAGGGGGTACCGGTACCGAGTCAATGTGCGGGGGTAAAGGTTGGTGGAGGTAATAACGAGGCTATATACAGGGGGTACCGGTACCGAGTCAATGTGCGGGGGTAAAGGTTAGTCGAGGTAATAACGAGGCTATATACAGGGGGTACCGGTACCGAGTCAATGTGCGGGGGTAAATGTTAGTGAAGGTAATAACGAGGCTATATACAGGGGGTACCGGTACCGAGTCAATGTGCGGGGGTAAAGGTTGGTGGAGGTAATAACGAGGCTATATACAGGGGGTACCGGTACCGAGTCAATGTGCAGGGGTACAGGTTAGTGGAGGTAATTTGTACATGTAGGCAGGGGTAAAGTGACTATGCATAGATAATAGACAGCGGGTAGCAGCAGTGTAAATAGTCTGGGTGGCCATTTTATTAATTGTTCAGCAGTCTTATGGCTTGTAGGTAGAAGCTGTTAAGGAGCCTTTTGGTCCTAGACTTGGCGCTCTAGTACCGCTTGCCGTTCTGTAGTAGAGAGTACAGTTGCAGTAACAGCCATACAGAAACCACAACTTATTCCACATGTATTTGACCTTTTTCCAAGCCAGGTAAATCACCAAGTACAAATTGAGTAATTAAAAACAAATTGCCATTAGGAAAAATGACCTGGTAAATGGTATTTACTGTACACAGGGAACACCACACACTCTTAGAAAAAAGGGTTCCAAAATGGTTCTTCGGCTGTCCCCATAGGAGAACCCTTTTTGGTTCCAGGCAGAACCCTTTTGGCTTCCATGTAGAACCCTCTGTGGAAAGCGTTCTACATGGAACCCAAGAGGGTTCTACCTGGAACCAAAAGGGTTCTACCTGGAAGCAAAAATTGTAGAATGTAGGCTTTGGCCTGAAACATCAGTGGATCTGTTGAACCTTTTCTTATGGTTCTTTATAGAACCTTAGGAAAGGGTTCTTTATAGCACCATGCAGGTTCCATTTAGAACCTTATGAGCATAGTTCTTTATAGAACCTTCAAAAAAAGGGTTCCGCTATAGCATCAAAAAGGGTTCCTCTATGGTTACAAGCCAAATAACCCTTATTTGGTACTATATAGAACCATTGCTTTTTAGTGTGTATATCAGGGGTGTCAAACTCATTTTAGCTCAGGGGCCACATGGAGGAAAATCTATTCCCAAGTGGGCCGGACCGGAAAAGTCATGGTATATATAACTTAAAAACAACAACTTCAGATTGTTTTCTTTGTTTTAATACGATCAACATACAACATAAAGCTGGAGCCTGAGGACAGTGTGTCCAAAATAGTACAAGCACAACATCACTATTAATCATAAAACACGTCAAGTTTATTTGAAAATTCTAAAGAAAAAGAACACACAAACACACAATGCCTCAGTGATTAACAGAACTGTTTCACAGATCACAGAACTATATCAGGGTGTCATTTCTCAGGCAGAAATGTAGATAAAAATAATGAAATCCTGTTCCCCAAACAAGTGCAAGAACCACAGAGTCAAGAATAGGTTAAATATACAAATAAAATCAATTAAAAACAATAGCACATCAACATAAAAACATCAACATAAATCTGAAAGCGTTGCTCAAACTCCCGTAACAGTCCCGTTATTTTATCTTTGAACCGCTTCATGTCTGCCACATGTTGGGTCGCGCACATTTTTTCAGACAGGGGAAGTGAGCTGCATCACCACCGGCAAGTTGCGTCTCCCACAATGACAGCTTCAACTTGAAAGAACGTATGCTGTCATAATACTGCGTGACAACTTTGTTGCGCCCTTGCAGCTGTTTGTTCAAGTTATTCAGGTGCTCTGTAACATCCACCAGAAATGCAAGGTCCTGCATCCATTCTGCGGAATGAAATTCTAACACTGGTTTGCCCTTTTCTTCCATGAACTGTTCAATTTCTTCTCGTAAATCAAAGAAACGCCTCAGCACAGCACCTCGGCTTAACCATCTTACCTCAGTGTGGTATGGCAGGCCATAGATGTGGTCTTTCTCTCTGAGAAGGCTGTCAAACTGACGGTGATTCAGGCTTCTGGATCGGATGAAATTAACAGTTTGGATGACCACCTTCATGACGTTATCCATCTTTAATGACTTGCAACACAAAGCCTCCTGGTGCAAAATACAGTGAAAAGTCAAAAAATCACGTCCTCCATTTGCAGATTGCACTTTCTCTCTGAACTTTGTCACAACGCCTGCTTTTTTCCCGATCATTGAGGGCGCACCATCTGTAGCCAGGCTGACAGCGCGGGACCAGTCCACTCCGACCCTGTCCAGCGCGCCAAAAATATCAGCTGCTGTCGTTGTATCTGTCATCGGCACCAACTCCACAAACTCCTCGGTGACGGTCAATGTTTTGTTTTGTTTTGTTTTAGTCATTTAGCAGACGCTCTTATCCAGAGCGACTTACAGGAGCAATTAGGGTTAAGTGCCTTGCTCAAGGGCACATCGACAGATTTTTCACCTAGTCGGCTCGGGGATTAGAACCAGCGACCTTTCGGTTACTGGCACTATGCTCTTAACCACTAAGCTACCTGCCGCCCAATGTGTCATCAACTCCGCGGATGAAAATGGCCAGTTGTGCAACATCTGTAATGTCCGTGCTTTCATCAATTGCAACCGAAAACGCAATAAATGACTTTCCTTTTTGCTTCAACTGGCTGTCCAAATCCACTGAAAGATCGGAAATCCTGTCTGCAACTGTGTTTCTTGTCAGGCTGATATTTGCAAAAGCCTGCCGCTTTTCAGGGCACACAATCTCCGCTGCCTTCATCATGCATGTTTTTACAAATTCACCCTCACTAAATGGTTCTGAAGCCACTGCGATTTCATTAGCAATGAGGTAGCTAGCTTCCACTGCAGCGTCACTGATGTCTCGGCTGTGAGTAAACACAGACTGCTGTTTCTTCAGACCCGCCAAAAGTTCATTCACCTTCTCTCATCTCCGCTGTCCTTGAAAGTTGTCATATTTGTCGGCATGAAGACTCACATAGTGGCGACGAAGGTTATATTCTTTCAGCACTGCAACATGCTCTGAACACACCAAACATACAGCTTTCCCATTCAATTCCGTGAATAAATAGGATGACCATTTTTCTTGGAACACTCTGCACTCTGCGTCCACTTTTCTCTTTTTTGACAGAGACATATTGGGGCAATGAGGGTGCCAAAGCACATAATGTTAAAAGTAGAAGCCGTAATAAATATCGCGGGCAAAACAAAGTAGCTCATTGGCTGCACGTGCTTGACCTACTTGCTCTGCCCCGGTATAAACAGTTTGCTTGCTTAACACAATTGCTATTGCGCCATCCAGTGGACGCAATTGGAACAGCAGTTTATTTTATTGAAAAATTGCAGCGCATTTTATACTTTACAAAAAAAATCATCTCGCGGGCCGGATTAAACCCGTTTGCGGGCCTGATCCGGCCCGCGGGCCGTACGTTTGACACCCCTGCCTTAAACCACTCAAGTGTTACTTTAGCAGTATGCTTAGGGTTATTGTCCTGCTGGAATGTGAACCTCCGTCCCAGTCTCAAATCTCTGGAAGACTGAAACAGGTTTCCCGCAAGAATTTCCCTGTATTTAGCACCATCCATCATTCCTTCAATTCTGACCAGTTTCCCAGTCCCTGCCGATGAAAAACATCCCCACAGCATGATGCTGCCACCACCATGCTTCACTGTGGGGGTGGTGTTCTCGGGGTAGTGAGAGGTGTTGGGTTTGCGCCAGACATAGCGTTTTCCTTGATGGCCAAAAAGCTCAATTTTAGTCTCATCTGACCAGAGTAGCTTCTTCCATATGTTTGTGGAGTCTCCCACATGCCTTTTGGCGAACACCAAACATTTGCTTATTTTTTTCTTTAAGCAATGGCTTTTTTCTGGCCACTCTTCCATAAAGCCCAGCTCTGTGGAGTGTACGGCTTAAAGTGGTCCTATGGACAGATACTCCAATCTCTGTTGTGGAGCTTTACAGCTCCTTCAAGGTTATCTTTGGTCTCTTTGTTGTCTCTCTGATTAATGCCCTCCTTGCCTGGTCCGTGAGTTTTGGTGGGCGGCTTTCTCTAGGCAGGTTTGTTGTGGTGTCATATTCTTTCAATATTTTTATAATGGAGTTAATGGTGCTCCGTGGGATGTTCAAAGTTTCAGATATTTTGTTATACCCAACCCTGATCTGTACTTCTCCACAACTTTGTCCCTGACCTGTTTGGAGAGCTCCTTGGTCTTCATGGTTCCGCTTGCTTGGTGGTGCCCCTTGCTTAGTGGTGTTGCAGACTCTGGGGCCTTTCAGAACAGGTGTATATATACTGAGATCATGTGACACTTAAATTACACACAGGTGGACTTTATTTAACTAATTATGTGACTTCTGGAGGTAATTGGTTGCACCAGATCTTATTTAGGAGCTTCATGGCAAAGGGGGTGAATACATATGCACGCACCACTTTTCCATTATTTATTCTTTAGCATTTTTTGAAACAAGTAATGTTTTTCATTCACTTCACCAATATTGACTATTTTGTGTATGTCCATTACATGAACTCCAAATAAAAATCAATTTAAATTGCAGGTTGTAATGCAACAAAATAGGAAAAACGGCAAGGGGGATGAATCCTTTTGCAAGGCACTGTATATCACATGATGTGTATACTGTAGCTGATATGTTAAACTGGGCAGGAACTCCACCTAGGACTCCTCCCTGTTGGTAATTAAGCCCAACCCAGCCCTTTGACTCCTCCCTGTTGGTAATTAAGCCCAACCCAGCCCTTTGACTCCTCCCTGTTGGTAATTAAGCCCAACCCAGCCCTTTGACTCTTGCTCCAGAGAACCCTGCTGATCTTTGGCACCAAGAGATCTGCCTGTTTTTAGTTATCTGGAGGGAGAGGAGCGGAGAGGTGGGTGGGTGGGTGGGAAAGCTGAGATGACAGGGGGCATGGTGCTAAAGAGACAGCTGCACCTGCTCTCACCACTGGCATGAACAGCTCATCTCCACACACACCTTGTATATTCACACACACACACACACACACACACACACACACACACACACACACACACACTCATGCGTGCACTGCATCATATATTCACACACACTCATATACTGACACTGGTAAGCATGGCCCCTCAAAAACACACACACACACACACACACGCACACACACACACACACACACACACACATCACACACACACACACACTCACACTCACACTCACACACACACACACACACACACACACACACACACACACACACACACACACACACGATACGCCATCCCATCTGGTTTGGGCTTAGTGGGACTATCATTGGTTGTTCAACAGGACAATGACCCAACACACACCTCCAGGCTATGTAAGGGCTATTTGACCAAGGAGAGTGATGGAGTGCTGCATCAGATGACCTGGCCTCCACAATCACTCGACCTCAACCCAATTGAGATGGTTTGGGATGAATCGGACAACAGAGTGAAGGAAAAGCAGCCAAAAAGTGCTCAGCATATGTGAAAAAGCATTCCTCATGAAGCTGGTTGAGAGAATGCCAAGAGTTTGCAAAGCTGTCATCAAGGCAAAGGGTGGCTAATTAGAAGAATCTCAATTATAAAATAAATTTTGATTTGTTTAACACTTTTTTGGTTACTATATGATTCCATATGTGTTATTTCATAGTTTTTATGTCTTCACTATTATTCTACAAGGTAGAAAATAGTAAAAATAAAGAAAAACCCTTGAATGAATAGGTGTATCCAAACCTTTGACTGGTGCTGTATATATATATATATATATATATATATATATATATTTGCTTGCTGTTTGGGGTTTTAGGCTGGGTTTCTGTATAGCCCTGCTGATGTAAAAAGGGCTTTGTAAATAGAATTGGATTGATTGATTGACTGATTGAGATGTATAGACATTATGGACAGTAAATGGATAGACTATGTAATACAGTATAGACACTCCCAACACCATGCTTGACTGTCGGTATGAGGTCCTTACTGTGGAATGCAGTGTTTGGTTTTCGCCAGACATAATGGGACCTATCTCGTCCAAAAAATGGACTCAAGTTTGCCAGAAAGCACCTGGAAGATCATCAAGACTCTTGGAAGAATGTTCTATGTACAGATGAGTCAAAAGTATAACTTTTTGGATGACATCGGTCCCATTATGCCTGGCCCCGTCATGTGAAATCCATTTGACCTTATATGAACTGTAACTCAGTAAAATCATAGACATTGTTGCGTGTTGCGTTTATTTTTGTTCAGTATATTAGACTCAATAGGTCAAACAAGCAGGTGACACAAACCAAACCCAAGTCTATGGTCATCCTACCTCAGACTCCTTTATGTTTGTAGTCTTGGTTTGTTTTCTCACGTTGCCAGACCATGAATGTCTCAATACATCATATTTTTATGGAGGGATCGAGTTCTGCTTTCCAAGCACGTTGACGGCATCACTTCCAGAACGTTCTGCTGAGACCCCATCTCTGACATTTTCACACACACACACACACGCACACACACACGCACGCACGCACGCACGCACACACACACACAGCCCAGCTGTAATCGACGGAGGGCATAATCTTTCATCTCTTATTCTGATGACACGGCCACATGCTTTTAGATTGGATAACGTCATCTCACTCAGCCACCCAAGCAACAAATACAAACCAAATGTCTTCAGTCCCGTGGAGCTGCGATAACAATCTAGCTTGTTATAGTTTGGTATTACGTTACAAGAGTTTGAGTTAAAGAAGGAATTAGGTTGTTTTACCTTTTTTTTTATTTGTTCAAATGAGGTCTGCTGTGGTACAGTATGTTATAAAATGGACACCGGTCTGATTAAAAGAAATGACCTGGCTCCATCATACCATGATTCCACAGTGGGGTTGGATCCATTCGCTGTGACACGCATGCATACAGATACACACACACACACACACACACACACACACACACACACACACACACACACACACACACACACACACACACACACACACACACACACACACACACACACACACACACACACACACACACACACACACACACACACACACACACACACACACACACATACATACATGGGAGGAACTATTTATTTGTTAAGTGCGTTCGCAGTCTCTGTCAAGTTCCCTTTGAAATCACACGCCTTTGATTTGGTGATAATGATAGTGGTTTCCTACTCAATGGAACCACCAGGCAGTCCAACAATAAACAGGCCTCTTGGAGAGCTAATATTTAGTGAATCAGATATTTATTTAAAAGGCAAGCCTCTGGATTATTTACATGATGGCCGTTTGGCCGTTTGGTCCGCAGGCTCTTTCATGTTGAGCCCACATTCAGATAAATATGGAAAAAGACCTGAAATTTAAATCACACACAGATGATGGGAGCCAACTTCAGTCAGTCTGTCAGTCACACTGTGGACCTGGAAGCCCCATGTGCTGCCTGTGTAGCAGTCAGTCAGTCAGTCAGTCAGTCAGTCACACTGTGGACCTGGAAGCCCATGTGCTGCCTGTGTAGCAGTCAGTCAGTCAGTCAGTCAGTCAGTCAGTCACACTGTGGACCTGGAAGCCCATGTGCTGCCTGTATAGTAGTCAGTCAGTCAGTCACACTGTGGACCTGGAAGCCCATGTGCTGCCTGTATAGCTGCTTGAATATCAATGGACTTTTTAATTGTTTGTGACGAGGCCTCGTGGGTCGGGTCTGGGGGAAGCCAATTACTAGACTTGAGGGAACAGTGAAGGATTGTTTGAGGAAAAGGCTATGATTTACGGGATTAGGTTCTGGACTGGCTGTGTGTGTGTGTGTGTGTGTGTGTGTGTGTGTGTGTGTGTGTGTGTGTGTGTGTGTGTGTGTGTGTGTGTGTGTGTGTGCGTGTGTGCATGTGCGTGTGTGTGTTCTCTGGGTTCAAAGGAAGAAAATGTCATACTGCATATCTGATTACAGCTTGCGATATTTGTGGTGTTTGGCTGTTTCGTTTTTTCTATTCATTGAAAACCTGGCGACTGCAAGCGATTCATCTGGAGATTGCAATCAGACCAAGAACTTTGGAAAGATTGAGACCCCAGTTCCATGGAAGACAGTACAGTAAGAAGGGTTGAGAAACCAATTCTTCAGTCCTGTGTGTGGAGCCTCCAGTTTCAGTCCTGTGTGTGGAGCCTCCAGTTTCAGTCCTGTGTGTGGAGCCTCCAGTTTCAGTCCTGTGTGTGGAGCCTCCAGTTTCAGTCCTGTGTGTGGAGCCTCCAGTTTCAGTCCTGTGTGTGGAGCCTCCAGTTTCAGTCCTGTGTGTGGAGCCTCCAGTTTCTCTTCATTTATCCAGTTAAAACAGTGTTCCTGGTTGGATAAAACAGACTATAAAGATCTGCTTATGTGTCCTTTAATGTGTTGTGTATGTTGTCAACAAATAATAATGTAACTTAACACAGTCATAATGTAACCTAACACATCCTATAATAATAATGTAACTTAACCCAGTAGTAATGTAACCTAACACATCCAATAATAATAATGTAACCTAACACATCCTATAATAGTAATGTAACTAACACATCCTACAATAATAATGTAACCTAATACTGTCTATAATAATAATGTAACCTAACACAGCCTATAATAGTAATGTAACCTAATACAGTAATAATGTAACCTAACACAGCCTATAATAATAATGTAACCTAACACAGCCTATAATAATAATGTAACCTAACACAGTAATAATGTAACCTAACACAGCCTATAATAATAATGTAACCTAACACAGCCTATAATAATAATGTAACCTAACACATCCTATAATAATAATGTAACCTAACACAGCCTATAATAATAATGTAACCTAACACAGTAATAATGTAACCTAACACAGCCTATAATAATAATGTAACCTAACACAGCCTATAATAGTAATGTAACCTAACACAGTAATAATGTAACCTAACACAGCCTATAATAATAATGTAACCTAACACATCCTATAATAATAATGTAACCTAACACAGCCTATAATAATAATGTAACCTAACACAGCCTATAATAATAATGTAACCTAACACATCCTATAATAATAATGTAACCTAACACAGCCTATAATAATAATGTAACCTAACACAGCCTATAATAATAATGTAACCTAACACATCCTATAATAATAATGTAACCTAACACAGCCTATAATAATAATGTAACCTAACACAGCCTATAATAATAATGTAACCTAACACAGTAATAATGTAACCTAACACAGCCTATAATAATAATGTAACCTAACACAGCCTATAATAATAATGTAACCTAACACATCCTATAATAATAATGTAACCTAACACAGCCTATAATAATAATGTAACCTAACACATCCTATAATAATAATGTAACCTAACACATCCTATAATAATAATGTAACCTAACACAGCCTATAATAATAATGTAACCTAACACATCCTATAATAATAATGTAAACTTAACACTGTCACGATCGTCTGACGAATGAACAGACCATTCGTGGAACAAAACAACAAAACAAGAACGATTCGTGAAGTCCTCTGCTAAACTGACAGAAAATGGAACAAAAACCCACAACCCTCATGAGAACACAAACAGTTTAAATATGGCTCCCAATCAGAGATAACGAGCCGACAGCTGACACTCGTTACCTCCGATTGGGAGTCACACGACACTACAATTACTCACCCAAAACACAACCAAACGAATACACCCTATACACCAAAACCCCACAACAAAACCCAACAAAACAAATACACCCTGGCTCAAATACAAAAGTCCCAGAGCCAGAGTGTCACAGTACCCCCCCCTAAAGGTGCGACCTCCGGGCGCACCAGCATACAGTCTAGGGGAGGGTCTGGGTGGGCGTCTGTCCACGGTGGCGGTTCTGGCCCTGGTCGTGGTCCCCACCCCACCTTAGTCACCACCCGCTTCCCTAGCCTCCTCCACATGACCACCCCCCAACTAAACCCCACTGGATTAAGGGGCGGCACCGGACTAAGGGGCAGCACCGGACTAAGGGGCAGCACCGGACTCAATGGCGGATCCAGGCTGGCTGGCTCTGGCGGATCCTGGCTGGACGGCTCTGGCGGATCCTGGCTGGACGGCTCATGGCTGGCTGAAGGATCTGGCTGCTCATGGCTGGCTGACGGATCTGGCTGCTCATGGCTGGCTGACGGATCTGGCTGCTCATGGCTGGCCGACGGATCTGGCTGCTCATGGCTGGCTGACGGATCTGGCTGCTCATGGCTGGCGGACGGATCTGGCTGCTCATGGCTGGCGGAAGGCTCTGGCTGATCCTGTCTGGCGGAAGGCTCTGGCTGATCCTGTCTGGCGGAAGGCTCTGGCTGATCCTGTCTGGCGGAAGGCTCTAGCGGCTCCGGTCTGGCGGACGGCTCTGAAGGCTCATGGCAGACGGGCGGCTTTGCAGGCTCCGTACAGACGGGCAGTTCATGCAGCGCTTGGCAGACGGACAGTTCAGACGGCGTTGGGCAGACAGGCAGTTCAGGCGCCCGTTGGGCAGACGGGCAGTTCAAGCGCCGTTGGGCAGACGGGCAGTTCAGGCGCCGTTGGGCAGACGGCAGACTCTGGCCGTCTGAGGCGCACCGTAGGCCTGGTGCGTGGTGCCGGAACTGGAGGTACCGGCCTGAGGACACGCATCTCAGGGCTAGTGCGGGGAGAAGGAACAGGCCGGACCGGGCTGGCGACGCGCACCGTAGGTTTGGTGCGAGTGGCAGGAACAGGCCGGGTCGGGCTGGCGACGCGCACCGTAGACTTGGTGCGGGTGGCAGGAACAGGCCGGACCGGGCTGGCGACGCGCACCGTAGGTTTGGTGCGAGTGGCAGGAACAGGCCGGGTCGGGCTGGCGACGCGCACCGTAGGTTTGGTGCGAGTGGCAGGAACAGGCCGGGCTGGGCTGGCGACGCACACCGTAGGTTCTGTGCGTGGAGCAGGAACAGGCCGGGCTGGGCTGGCGACGCACACCGTAGGTTCTGTGCGTGGAGCAGGAACAGGCTGGGCTGGGCTGGCGACGCACACCGTAGGTTCTGTGCGTGGAGCAGGAACAGGCCGGGCTGGGCTGGCGACGCACACCGTAGGTTCTGTGCGTGGAGCAGGAACAGGCCGGGCTGGGCTGGCGACGCACACCGTAGGTTCTGTGCGTGGAGCAGGAACAGGCCGGGCTGGGCTGGCGACGCACACCGTAGGTTCTGTGCGTGGAGCAGGAACAGGCCGGGCTGGGCTGGCGACGCACACCGTAGGTTCTGTGCGTGGAGCAGGAACAGGCCGGGCTGGACTGGCGACGCACACCGTGGGCTTGATGCGTGGAGCAGGAACAGGCCGGTCCGTACTGGGAACACACACCACTGGCTTTAACTGGGGATCAGGAACGGGCCGGACCGGACTGGTAACACACATCAGTCTCTCACGCCGTGCCGCAACAACTTCCCTTCCTCTACTCGCCAATGGCTCCCGTAATCCGATAGCCTTCTCTCCACGTCTCCCTGTGGCAGCCTCCTGCTGCCCAAACGCCCAAGCCATGTGCCCCCCAAAAAACTTTTTTGGGGGTTGCCTCTCGTCCTTCCAACGATGACCCTGCTGACGCCGTTGCTCCTCTCTCGCCAGGGCCTTGATCTTCCCCCCAAGGTCCCTTGCCCCCGAGCATGTCCTCCCAGGACCACGATTTGCCCACCTGGGCCATCGCCAGCCTCTCGATCTCCTTACCAGGCGCCTCCTCCCATGTCCAGTCTCTTTGCTCCTGGACACGCTGCTTGGTCCTTTTATGGTGGGTTTTTCTGTCACGATCGTCTGACGAATGAACAGACCAAAGCGCAGCGCGTTGAGTGAACATGACTTTATTAACTCAAAGTCTGGAACAAAACAACAAAACAAGAACGATTCGTGAAGTCCTCTGCTAAACTGACAGAACATGGAACAAAAACCCACAACCCTCATGAGAACACAAACAGTTTAAATATGGCTCCCAATCAGAGATAACGAGCCGACAGCTGACACTCGTTACCTCCGATTGGGAGTCACACGACACTACAATTACTCACCCAAAACACAACCAAACGAATACACCCTATACACCAAAACCCCACAACAAAACCCAACAAAACAAATACACCCTGGCTCAAATACAAAAGTCCCGGAGCCAGAGTGTCACAAACACAGTAATAATGTAACCTAACACATCCGATAATAGTAATGTAACTAACACATCCTACAATAATAATGTAACCTAACACAGCCTATAATAATAATGTAACCTAACACATCCTATAATAATAATGTAACCTAACACAGCCTATAATAATAATGTAACCTAACACATCCTATAATAATAATGTAACCTAACACATCCTATAATAATAATGTAACCTAACACAGCCTATAATAATAATGTAACCTATCACAGCCTATAATAATAATGTAACCTAACACAGCCTATAATAATAATGTAACCTAACACATCCTATAATAATAATGTAAACTTAACACAGTAATAATGTAACCTAACACATCCGATAATAGTAATGTAACTAACACATCCTACAATAATAATGTAACCTAACACAGCCTATAATAGTAATGTAACCTAACACATCCTATAATAATAATGTAACCTAACACATCCTATAATAATAATGTAACCTAACACAGCCTATAATAATAATGTAACCTAACAGAGCCTATAACAATAATGTAACCTAACACATCCTATAATAATAATGTAATCTAACACAGTAATAATGTAACCTAACTCATCCGATAATAATAATGTAACCTAACACAGTAATAATGTAACCTACCACAGCCTATAATAATAATGCAACCTAACACAGCCTATAAAAAATAATGTAAAAATTTTGGTATACACTCAGTGCTCACAGAGATACGCTTGTTTTTGTGAGAAATCTTCTAAAAAGGAATTTCGAATTCATATGAAAGTGAATACTAAAATATAAAAATACTACATATCATGTCTAAAAAAATGGATATCCATCATAACTCTATATTGTTTTATGTACTGCGGATTGGAGAAGAAAGATGACCAGATCAATGGGAAAGTGAACCTGTCAGGTAGCCAGTAGAAAGATTACCAGTTCAATGGGAAAGTGAACCTGTCAGGTAACCAGTAGAAAGATGACAAGTTCAATGGGAAAGTGAACCTGTCAGGTAGCCAGTAGAAAGATTACCAGTTCAATGGGAAAGTGAACCTGTCAGGTAACCAGTAGAAAGATGACAAGTTCAATGGGAAAGTCAACCAGCCAGGTAACCAGTAGAAAGATGACCAGTTCAGGTACAGTACACCTGCCTTACAGAGGAATATGGAAAGGAATAAGGCAGACAGGGAAGAGTAATATGGAAGAGGAATAAGGCAGACAGGGAAGAGTAACATGGAAGAGGAATAAGGTAGGCAGGGAAGAGTAACATGGAAGAGGAATAAGGTAGGCAGGGAAGAGTAACATAGAAGAGGAATAATGCAGACATGAAAGGGTAACATAGAAGAGGAATAAGGCAGGCAGGGAAGAGTAATATGGAAGAGGAAAAAGGTAGACAGGGAAGAGTAACATGGAAGAGGAATAAGGTAGGCAGGGAAGAGTAACATGGAAGAGGAATAAGGTAGGCAGGGAAGAGTAACATGGAAGAGGAATAATGCAGACAGGAAAGGGTAACATAGAAGAGGAATAAGGCAGGCAGGGAAGAGTAACATGGAAGAGGAATAAGGTAGACAGGAAAGGGTAACATAGAAGAGGAATAAGGCAGGCAGGGAAGAGTAACATGGAAGAGGAATAAGGCAGACAGGGAAGAGTAACATAGAAGAGGAAAAAGGTAGACAGGGAAGAGTAACATGGAAGAGGAATAAGGTAGGCAGGGAAGAGTAACATGGAAGAGGAATAAGGTAGGCAGGGAAGAGTAACATGGAAGAGGAAAAAGGTAGGCAGGGAAGGGTAACATGGAAGAGGAATAATGCAGACAGGGAAGAGTAACATGGAAGAGGAATATGGTAGGCAGGGAAGAGTAATATGGAAAGGAATAAGGCAGGCAGGGAAGAGTAACATGGAAGAGGAATAAGGCAGGCAGGGAAGAGTAACATAGAAGAGGAATAAGGCAGGCAGGGAAGAGTAACATGGAAGAGGAAAAAGGTAGACAGGGAAGAGTAACATGGAAGAGGAATAAGGTAGGCAGGGAAGAGTAACATGGAAGAGGAATAATGCAGACAGGAAAGGGTAACATAGAAGAGGAATAAGGCAGGCAGGGAAGAGTAACATGGAAGAGGAATAAGGTAGACAGGAAAGGGTAACATAGAAGAGGAATAAGGCAGGCAGGGAAGATTAACATGGAAGAGGAATAAGGCAGACAGGGAAGAGTAACATGGAAGAGGAATAAGGTAGACAGGGAAGAGTAACATGGAAGAGGATTAAGGTAGGCAGGGAAGAGTAACATGGAAGAGGAAAAAGGTAGACAGGGTAGAGTAACATGGAAGAGGAATAAGGTAGGCAGGGAAGAGTAACATGGAAGAGGAATAATGCAGACAGGGAAGAGTAACATGGAAGAGGAATAAGGTAGGCAGGGAAGAGTAATATGGAAAGGAATAAGGCAGGCAGGGAAGAGTAACATGGAAGAGGAATAAGGCAGACAGGGACGAGTAACATGGAAGAGGAATAAGGCAGGCAGGGAAGAGTATCATGGAAGAGGAATAAGGCAGGCAGGGAAGAGTAACATGGAAGAGGAATAAGGCAGGCAGGGACGAGTAACATGGAAGAGGAATAAGGCAGGCAGGGAAGAGTAACATGGAAGAGGAATAAGGCAGGCAGGGAAGAGTAACATGGAAGAGGAATAAGGCAGAAAGGGAAGAGTAACATGGAAGAGGAATAAGGTAGACAGGGAAGAGTAACATGGAAGAGGATTAAGGTAGGCAGGGAAGAGTAACATGGAAGAGGAAAAAGGTAGACAGGGAAGAGTAACATGGAAGAGGAATAAGGTAGGCAGGGAAGAGTAACATGGAAGAGGAATAATGCAGACAGGGAAGAGTAACATGGAAGTGGAATAAGGTAGGCAGGGAAGAGTAATATGGAAAGGAATAAGGCAGGCAGGGAAGAGTAACATGGAAGAGGAATAAGGCAGGCAGGGAAGAGTAACATAGAAGAGGAATAAGGCAGGCAGGGAAGAGTAACATGGAAGAGGAATAAGGCAGACAGGGACGAGTAACATGGAAGAGGAATAAGGCAGGCAGGGAAGAGTAACATAGAAGAGGAATAAGGCAGACAGAGAAGAGTAACATGGAAGAGGAACAAGGCAGGCGGGGAAGAGTAACATGGAAGAGGAATAAGGCAGGCAGGGAAGAGTAACATGGAAGAGGAATAAGGCAGGCAGGGAAGAGTAACATGGAAAAGGAATAAGGCAGGCAGGGACGAGTAACATGGAAGAGGAATAAGGCAGACAGGGAAGAGTAACATGGAAGAGGAATAAGGCAGGCAGGGAAGAGTAACATAGAAGAGGAATAAGGTAGACAGGGAAGAGTAATATGGAAGAGGAATAAGGCAGTCAGGGAAGAGTAACATGGAAGAGGTTGAGAGACAGAGAGGAAGACATCCATTATACTGCTACTGAGGTAGAATGAGAAGACCTGGAATAGACAGAATAAGAGGAGGGGAGGAATACAATGAAAGAGGGGAAGACAGTGAGGGAAATCACAGCATTAGTTGGGCCTAAGTTTGAGCATACCCTGGCCCAAGATCACAATGTGAGCGTACCCTGCCCCAAGATCACAATGTGAGTGTACCCTGTCCCAATATCACAGTGTGAGTGTACCCTGGCCCAATATCACAGTTTGAGCATACCCTGGCCCAAGATCACAGTGTGAGTGTACCCTGGCCCAATATCACAGTGTGAGTGTACCCTGGCCCAATATCACAGTATGAGCATACCCTGGCCCAATATCACAGTTTGAGCATACCCTGGCCCAAGATCACAGTGTGAGTGTACCCTGGCCCAATATCACAGTGTGAGCATACCCTGGCCCAAGATCACAGTGTGAGTGTACCCTGGCCCAATATCACAGTTTGAGCATACCCTGGCCCAAGATCACAGTGTGAGTGTACCCTGGCCCAATATCACAGTGTGAGTGTACCCTGGCCCAATATCACAGTGTGAGTGTACCCTGGCCCAATATCACAGTTTGAGCATACCCTGGCCCAAGATCACAGTGTGAGTGTACCCTGGCCCAATATCACAGTGTGAGTGTACCCTGGCCCAATATCACAGTATGAGTGTACCCTGGCCCAATATCACAGTTTGAGCATACCCTGGCCCAAGATCACAGTGTGAGTGTACCCTGGCCCAATATCACAGTGTGAGCATACCCTGGCCCAAGATCACAGTGTGAGTGTACCCTGGCCCAATATCACAGTTTGAGCATACCCTGGCCCAAGATCACAGTGTGAGTGTACCCTGGCCCAATATCACAGTGTGAGTGTACCCTGGCCCAATATCACAGTGTGAGTGTACCCTGGCCCAATATCACAGTTTGAGCATACCCTGGCCCAAGATCACAGTGTGAGTGTACCCTGGCCCAATATCACAGTTTGAGCATACCCTGGCCCAAGATCACAGTGTGAGTGTACCCTGGCCCAATATCACAGTGTGAGCATACCCTGGCCCAAGATCACAGTGTGAGTGTACCCTGGCCCAATATCACAGTTTGAGCATACCCTGGCCTAAGATCACAGTGTGAGTGTACCCTTGCCCAAGACCACAGTGTGAGTGTACCCTGGCCCAATATCACAGTGTGAGTGTACCCTGGCCCAATATCACAGTGTGAGTGTACCCTGGCCCAATATCACAGTTTGAGCATACCCTGGCCCAAGATCACAGTGTGAGTGTACCCTGGCCCAATATCACAGTTTGAGCATACCCTGGCCCAAGATCACAGTGTGAGTGTACCCTGGCCCAATATCACAGTGTGAGCATACCCTGGCCCAAGATCACAGTGTGAGTGTACCCTGGCCCAATATCACAGTTTGAGCATACCCTGGCCTAAGATCACAGTGTGAGTGTACCCTTGCCCAAGACCACAGTGTGAGTGTACCCTGGCCCAATATCACAGTGTGTGTACCCTGGCCCAAGATCACAGTGTGAGTGTACCCTTGCCCAAGACCACAGTGTGAGTCCATGCTTGTGAATGGTTTGGCCCCTGTAAATTCTAGCAAACTGCTTTGGTGGTTTTGGTGGTTTTCCACACTATGTTACTGTGGGCAGTGAGAACCTCAGAAAGGCCTAAGGAAGTGTTAGCAGACGTGACGGTAAAGGTAAATGTCAATGCATTCACAGCAAACACACATACATAACACATACACACACTCACACAAACCAGGTCAAACTGACAAAAATGTACACAGAAAAAGAGAGGGGGGGATATGGGGAAAGAAAGAGAGAGGGGAATATGGAGAGAGAAAGAGAGAGGGGAATATGGAGAGAGAAAGAGAGAGGGGGAGAGAAAGAGAGAGGGGGATATGGAGAGAGAAAGAGAGAGGGAAATATGAGGAGAGAAAGAGAGAGGGGGAGAGAAAGAGAGAGGGGAATATGAGGAGAGAAAGAGAGAGGGGGAGAGAAAGGGGGTGAGAAAGAGAGAGGGGGATATGTGGAGAGAAAGAGAGAGGGGGATATGGGGAGAGAAAGAGAGAGGAGGAGAGAAAGAGAAAGGGGGATATGGGGAGAGATAGAGAGAGGGGGAGAGAAAGAGAGAGGGGGATATGGAGAGAGAAAGAGAGAGGGAAATATGAGGAGAGAAAGAGAGAGGGGGAGAGAAAGAGAGAGGGGGATATGGAGAGAGAAAGAGAGAGGGAAATATGAGGAGAGAAAGAGAGAGGGGGAGAGAAAGAGAGAGGGGAATATGAGGAGAGAAAGAGAGAGGGGGAGAGAAAGGGGGTGAGAAAGAGAGAGGGGGATATGTGGAGAGAAAGAGAGAGGGGGATATGGGGAGAGAAAGAGAGAGGGGGAGAGAAAGAGAGAGGGGGAGAGAAAGAAAGAGGGGTTATGGGGAGAAAAAGAGAAAGGGGGCAAGAAAGAGAGAGGAGGAGAGAAAGAGAAAGGGGGTGAGAAAGAGAGAGGGGGGTATGTGAAGAGAAAGAGAGAGGGGTGAGAAAGAGAGAGGGGGATATGAGGAGAGAAAGAGAGAGGGGGAGAGAAAGAGAGAGGGGGATATGGGGATATGGGGAGAGAAAGAGAGGGGGGAGAGAAAGAGAGAGGGGATATAAGGAGAGAAAGAGAGAGGGGAGGGTATACAGAGGGAGAATTGGGTGAGAAAAGAGAAAAGAGAAAGAGAGAGGGGAATATGAGGAGATAAAGAGAGAGGGGGAGAGAAAGGGGGAGAGAAAGAGAGCGAGGGATATGGGGAGAGAAAGAGAGAGGGGAATATCAGGAGAGAAAGAGAGAGGGGGAGAGAAAGAGTGAGGGGAATATGAGGAGAGAAAGCGAGAGGGGAAGAGAAAGAGAGAGGGGGATATGGGGAGAGAAAGAGAAAGGGGGCAAGAAAGAGAAAGAGAGAGAGAGAAAGAGAGAGGGGGTAAGAAAGAGAGAGGGGATATGTGGAGAGAAAGAGAGAGGGGGAGAGAAAGAGAGAAGGGGAGAGAAAGAGAGAGGGGGAGAGAAAGAGAGGGGGATATGGGGAGAGAAAGAGAGAGGGGAGAGAAAGAGAGAGGGGGATATGGGGAGAGAAAGAGAGAGGGGTATATGAGGGGAGAAAGAGAGAGGGGGAGAGAAAGAGAGAGGGGGATATGGGGAGAGAAAGAGAGAGGGGTATATGAGGGGAGAAAGAGAGAGGGGGAGAGAAAGAGAGAGGGGATATGGGGAGAGAAAGAGAGAGGGGGAGAGAAAGAGTGAGGGGAATATGAGGAGAGAAAGAGAGAGGGGAAGAGAAAGAGAGAGGGGGATATGGGGAGAGAAAGAGAGAGGGGATATGGGGAGAGAAAGAGAAAGGGGGCAAGAAAGAGAGAGGGGGAGAGAAAGAGAAAGGGAGTAAGAAAGAGAGAGGGGGATATGTGTAGAGAAAGAGAGAGGGGGAGAGAAAGAGAGAAGGGGAGAGAAAGAGAGAGGGGGATATGGGGAGAGAAAGAGAGAGGGGTATATGAGGGGAGAAAGGGAGAGTGGGATATGGGGAGAGAAAGAGAGAGGGGGAGAGAAAGAGAGAGAGGGATATGGGGAGAGAAAGAGAGAGGGGAGAGAAAGAGAGAGAGGGATATGGGGAGAGAAAGAGAGAGGGGGATATGGGGAGAGAAAGAGAGAGGGGAGAGAAAGAGAGAGAGGGATATGGGGAGAGAAAGAGAGAGGGGAATATCAGGAGAGAAAGAGAGAGGGGGAGAGAGAGTGAGGGGAATATGAGGAGAGAAAGAGAGAGGGGAAGAGAAAGAGAGAGGGGGATATAGGGAGAGAAAGAGAGAGGGGGAGAGAAAGAGAAAGGGAGAGGGGGATATGGGGAGAGAAAGAGAAAGGGGGCAAGAAAGAGAGAGGGGGAGATGAAGAGAAAGGGGGCAAGAAAGAGAGAGGGGGATATGTGGAGAGAAAGAGAGAGGGGGAGAGAAAGAGAGAGGGGAGAGAAAGAGAGAGGGGGATATAGGGAGAGAAAGATTGAGGGGAATATGAGGAGAGAAAGAGAGAGGGGGAGAGACAGAGAGAGGGGGAGAGAAAGAGAGAGGGGATATGGGGAGAGAAAGAGAGAGGGGGCGAGAAAGAGAGAGGGGGAGAGAAAAAGAGAGGGGGAGAGAAAGAGAGAGGGGGATATGAGGAGAGAAAGAGAGAGGGGGATTTGGGGAGAGAAAGAGAGAGGGGGATATGGGGAGAGAAAGAGAATGGGGGAGAGAAAGAGAGAGGGGCGAGAAAGAGAGAGGGGAAGTGAAAGAGAGGGGGAGAGAAAGAGAGAGGGCGATATGGTTAGAGAAAGAGAGAGGAGGAGAGAAAGAGTGAGGGCGATATGGGGAGATAAAGAGAGAGGGGAGAGAAAGGAAAGGATTAGAAGATATGAGAAGAAAGAGAATATGGGAGAGGTTAGAGAAAGAGAGAGGAAAGAGGGAGGAGAGAAAGAGAGAGGGGGATATAAGGAGAGAAAGAGAGAGGGGAGGGTATACAGAGGGTGAATCGGGTGAGAGAGACTTGTGAACATAGAGATCCTATAATTATATTTATATTATTTTTAATGATGTGCCGTTACACACAGCCCACTACTCTACACACCACCAGTACTCTACACACCACCACTACACACAGCCCACTAATCTACACATTGGTGGACAGTGGTTTAGGACCTCTCTCTCTCTCTCTCTCTCTCTCTGTCTCTCTCTGTCTATATCTGTCTCTATATCTATCTATCTATCTATCTATCTATCTATCTATCTATCTATCTATCTATCTATCTATCTATCTATCTATCTATCTATCTATCTATCTATCTATCTATCTATCTATCTGTCTGTCTGTCTGTCTGTCTGTCTGTCTGTCTGTCTGTCTGTCTGTCTGTCTGTCTGTCTGTCTGTCTGTCTGTCTGTCTGTCTGTCTGTCTGTCTGTCTGTCTGTCTGTCTGTCTGTCTGTCTGTCTGTCTGCCTGCCTGCCTGCCTGCCTGCCTGCCTGCCTGCCTGCCTGCCTGCCTGCCTGCCTGCCTGCCTGCCTGCCTGTCTGTCTGTTTGTCTGTCTGTCTCTCTCTCTCTCTCTCTCTCTATCTGTCTCTCTCTCTCTCTCTGTTGAGTAAAAGAGGGTTAGAAAGTTTGTACAGTTCCTTCAGAAAGTATTCATACCCCTTGACTTATTCCACATTTTGTTGTGTTACAGCCTGAATTTAAAATGGATTAAATTGAGATGTTTTTGTCACTGGCCTACACACAATACCTCATAATGTCAAAGTAGAATCATGTTTTTTGACATTTTTACAAATGAATTGAATGAAAAGCTGAAATGTCTTGAGTCAATAAGTATTCAACGCCTTTGTTATGGCAAGCCTAAATAAGTTCAAGAGTAAAAATGTGCTTAAAGAGTTTGTAATCGTTAGCACAGGCAAAATCCTAGAGTACAACCTGGTTCAGTCTGCTTTCCACCAAACACTGGGAGATTAATTTGCCTTTCAGCAGGACAATAACCTAAAACACAAGGCCAAATCTACACTGGAGTTGCTTACCAAGAAGACAGTGGATTTTCCTGAGTGGCCGGTTTTGACTTAAATTTACTTGAAATTCTATGGCAAGACCTGAAAATGTTTGTCTAGCAATGGTCAACAACCAAATTTGACAGAGCTTGAAGAATTCTGAAAATAATAATGGGCAAATGTTGTACAATCCAGGTGTGGAAAGCTCTTAGAGACTTACCCAGAAAGACTCACAGCTGTAATCATAGCCACCGGAAAAATCTGAACAAAAGTAGTGCACTGGTCCTTTACCAGTCCTGTATTGGCGGACTGTATAGACGTCTATACCGCAGGCAAAACTATTTTTTCAGCATCCCTGCTTTGCCAAAATAAGTATATATATTTTTTTACCCAATTGGTTGTTACAGTCTTGTCCCATCGCTGCAACTCCCGTACGGACTCGGGAGAGGCGAAGGTCGAGAGCCATCTGTCCTCCAAAACACGACCGTGCCAAGACGCACTGCTTGCTTAACCTGGAAGCCAGGTTGTGTCAGAGGAAACACCGTACAACTGGCGACTGTATCAGCGTGCGTGCGCCCGGGCCCGCCACAGGCGTCGCTAGAACACGATGGGACAAGGACATCCTGGCCGGCCAAACCCTCCCCTAACCCGGACGACGCTGTGCCAATTGTGCGCCGCCTCATGGGTCTCCCGGTCACAGCTGGCTGTGACACAGCCTGGGATCGAACCCTTAGACCGCTGCGCCACTCGGGAGGACCCCAAAAGAAGTAGATGTATAATTAAAGAACAGGATTCAATAGTTGGAATTGTAAGAGTTGTTGACCTGTCTCTTTCTCTGCGATAATCATTCTAATGGGATCCAGAAAAAAAAAATAAACGTCCTCAAACATTTACATCAAAAAGTTATGGGCAAAGACTCAAAACGTCCACATCAAATTAAATATTTTTCTTGATCAAATTACATGGAAACAACCAATTTTTTCTGCAGTATTAATTTACCATCCTTACAAACCACTTAATGTAAACGTTCATTACTGTATTGTACATAGGCTGGTCATCTAAGGTTGCACCTGTAGACCTGTCACCATGACGAAAAACAATACATTAATTGAGTACATTGAGATGATGTGATGTGATGATGTGGCTCATCTCCCGACGTCCTCAAGACATGGATGGACTTCGAATACTGACTTGTATCTTGGGTGACCTGGCTGCACTTAGACACAGGGGATCTCTCAACTTCTGTCATGAATTATATTAATCAGAACATTGAACCAAACATTAGCTCACTTAGACACAGGGATCTCTCAACTCCTCTGATTAATTATATTAATCAGAACATTGCGGAGGGAAAATAAACAGGTTTCTACAGATGAGTGAAAGAGTGAGTGGGTAGCATAAACACATGAGAAACGGTTGAGAAGCTTTGATAATATATTGGAGAAACATCCTATACTTTGTCAGGACACACGCAAACAGACACACACACACTTTGCAGTGCATAGTTGACCTTTGACTGTGTGTGTATATGCGAGCGTGTGTGCTAATGCTTTGCCTTGTACCCTTTGGAATCTCCCAATTCTATGCTGCCACCCTGAAACAAACTCAATGTCAGTTCTTTGTTAGCTACAGCCAGCGTTAGCTACAGCCAGCGTTAGCTACAGCCAGCGTTAGCTACAGCCAGCGTTAGCGTCGTTGATTAGATGACAAGACATAACTAACTAGCTCATCCTCTAATACTCATGTTGTGTTTGTGTATTCCAAGCTACATGCTGACTGCCAGTCACAGTCTTCAAACTCCAGGATGGCATGGATATCTTAGCAGCTAACTTGACGATGATCTATCACTCTCTCTCTCATATCTATCTCATCACCAGCTGCTGCCCTTTAGGATGCACGTGTAACAGGGTGAATGTGCCTTACCCGGGGTGTTCCACATGCAGGCTATAGGCTAGCTAGAGGGTTGGGGTGGGTGTAAGCAGCTGTAGAGGGTTGGGGGTAGGGGTAAGCAGCTGTAGAGGGTTGGGGGTAGGGGTATGCAGCTGTAGAGGGTTGGGGGTAGGGGTAAGCAGCTGTAGAGGGTTGGGGGTGGTGGTAAGCAGCTGTAGAGGGTTGGGGGTGGGGGTAAGCAGCTGTAGAGGGTTGGGGTGGGGGTAAGCAGCTGTAGAGGGTTGGGGGTAGTGGTAAGCAGCTGTAGAGGGTTGGGGGTGGTGGTAAGCAGCTGTAGAGGGTTGGGGGTGGGGGTAAGCAGCTGTAGAGGGTTGGGGTGGGGGTAAGCAGCTGTAGAGGGTTGGGGGTGGGGGTAAGCAGCTGTAGAGGGTTGGGGTGGGGGTAAGCAGCTGTAGAGGGGTGGGGTGGGGGTAAGCAGCTGTAGAGGGTTGGGGTGGGGGTAAGCAGCTGTAGAGGGTTGGGGTGGGGGTAAGCAGCTGTAGAGGGTTAGGGGTGGTGGTAAGCAGCTGTAGAGGGTTGGGGGTAGGGGTAAGCAGCTGTAGAGGGTTGGGGGGGGGGGTAAGCAGCTGTAGAGGGTTGGGGGTGGGGGTAAGCAGCTGTAGAGGGTTGGGGGTAGTGGTAAGCAGCTGTAGAGGGTTGGGGTGGGGGTAAGCAGCTGTAGAGGGTTGGGGTAGGGGTAAGCAGCTGTAGAGGGTTGGGGGTAGTGGTAAGCAGCTGTAGAGGGTTGGGGGTGGTGGTAAGCAGCTGTAGAGGGTTGGGGGTAGGGGTAAGCAGCTGTAGAGGGTTAGGGGTGGTGGTAAGCAGCTGTAGAGGGTTGGGGTGGGGGTAAGCAGCTGTAGAGGGTTGGGGGTGGTGGTAAGCAGCTGTAGAGGGTTGGGGGGTAGGGGGTAAGCAGCTGTAGAGGGTTGGGGGTAGTGGTAAGCAGCTGTAGAGGGTTGGGGTAGGGGTAAGCAGCTGTAGAGGGTTGGGGTAGTGGTAAGCAGCTGTAGAGGGTTGGGGGTAGGGGTAAGCAGCTGTAGAGGGTTGGGGGTAGGGGTAAGCAGCTGTAGAGGGTTGGGGTGGTGGTAAGCAGCTGTAGAGGGTTGGGGTAGGGGTAAGCAGCTGTAGAGGGTTGGGGGTAGTGGTAAGCAGCTGTAGAGGGTTGGGGGTAGTGGTAAGCAGCTGTAGAGGGTTGGGGTAGGGGTAAGCAGCTGTAGAGGGTTGGGGTAGGGGTAAGCAGCTGTAGAGGGTTGGGGTAGGGGTAAGCAGCTGTAGAGGGTTGGGGGGTAGGGGTAAGCAGCTGTAGAGGGTTGGGGTGGGTGTAAGCAGCTGTAGAGGGTTGGGGTAGGGGTAAGCAGCTGTAGAGGGTTGGGGTGGGGGTAAGCAGCTGTAGAGGGTTGGGGGTGGTGGTAAGCAGCTGTAGAGGGTTGGGGGTAGGGGTAAGCAGCTGTAGAGGGTTGGGGTTGTGGTAAGCAGCTGTAGAGGGTTAGGGGTGGTGGTAAGCAGCTGTAGAGGGTTGGGGGTAGTGGTAAGCAGCTGTAGAGGGTTGGGGTGGGTGTAAGCAGCTGTAGAGGGTTGGGGTAGGGGTAAGCAGCTGTAGAGGGTTGGGGTAGGGGTAAGCAGCTGTAGAGGGTTGGGGATAGGGGTAAGCAGCTGTAGAGGGTTAGGGTGGTGGTAAGCAGCTGTAGAGGGTTGGGGATAGGGGTAAGCAGCTGTAGAGGGTTGGGGGTAATGGTATGCAGCTGTAGAGGGTTGGGGTCGTGGTAAGCAGCTGTAGAGGGTTGGGGATAGGGGTAAGCAGCTGTAGAGGGTTGGGGGTAGTGGTAAGCAGCTGTAGAGGGTTGGGGGGTGGGGGTAAGCAGCTGTAGAGGGTTGGGGGTAATGGTATGCAGCTGTAGAGGGTTGGGGTCGTGGTAAGCAGCTGTAGAGGGTTGGGGTTGTGGTAAGCAGCTGTAGAGGGTTGGGGTCGTGGTAAGCAGCTGTAGAGGGTTGGGGGTAGGGGTATGCAGCTGTAGAGGGTTAGGGGTAGGGATAAGCAGCTGTAGAGGGTTGGGGGTAGGGGTAAGCAGCTGTAGAGGGTTGGGGGTAGTGGTAAGCAGCTGTAGAGGGTTAGGGGTAGGGGTAAGCAGCTGTAGAGGGTTAGGGGTAGGGGTAAGCAGCTGTAGAGGGTTGGGGGTAGTGGTAAGCAGCTGTAGAGGGTTAGGGGTAGGGGGTAAGCAGCTGTAGAGGGTTGGGGGTAGTGGTAAGCAGCTGTAGAGGGTTAGGGGTAGGGTAAGCAGCTGTAGAGGGTTGGGGTAGGGGTAAGCAGCTGTAGAGGGTTGGGATAGTGGTAAGCAGCTGTAGACTTCCAGTCATTGCGCTAATGCTAGTTTGCATTGGCTCGTAAAACTACCTGTAACTTCCTTCATACCATACCTGGGATAACTAGAGTTTTAACTCTGCTTTGGTAAAGTCACCAATTTTTTTTCAGGGGAACAAATAGTTACTTTGGAGGTGACAACAACTATTGGAATACACATCCCAAAACATGACTACTTTTTAAAACTGTTTGAATACAGATCTCAGGAAGTGACTACTTTTCTGAAACTATTGGATTGCCTACCTTAAACTAATGGCAGGGCTGAATCTGGAACTGCATTTTGAAGATATAAAAATGAACAGAGCACACACAAGCTCCTATATCATTCCAACATACAGTATGTGACAGTCTGTAAATGTCCATTCTCCTGAATGTCCATTGCCCCAGGTGTACATGATCAAGTAAAACCAGGTAACCAATGATACTTTGTACAGAGAAGTATAAATACGTTGTGACGCTCAACTACTGTATGACTCTTTCAACGTGCCACTGAAAAGGTTAAGTTAATACACGTAGAAGAACTTGATGTCAAATGTTGCTGTATTAACTTATGTCACTCATTAAGAACATATATTTTGTCAGTCATTTTGAAGCTGCAGAAGGGATCTACTCTAATGCTGAGGTGATTCCATGTCCCTCGTGTGTTTCATTCTGCGCTATAAGCTATATTAAGATTTATATCAGAGAGCCCTCTAAACCGTGTGATTATGATCATATATTTAGACTAATTCAAATTAACTGTTATAATTTTGGTTCTTCATCAAATATTTGGCAGCCATCAAATAAATTATTTTGCATTCAAATAACTTGCATACCTTTAAATATTATTAGGATTTCTGAGAGGTATTCAAAATACTTTCAAATATTATGTTTTTCTGAGACCTGTATTTGAATATCAAAGAAACTAGTTGCCTTTTAGTTGAAACTCTATATAATAATAATAATAATAATAATAATAATAATAATAATAATAATAATAATAATAATAATAATAATATGCCATTTAGCAGACGCTTTTATCCAAAGCGACTTACAGTCATGCGTGCATACATTTTTGTGTATGGGTGGTCCCGGGGATCGAACCCACTACCTTGGCGTTACAAGCGCCGTGCTCTACCAGCTGAGCTATATTCTCTATATAAACTCTATATAAACTATATTCTCTAAATAAACTCTATATAAACTATATTCTCTATATAAACTCTATATAAACTATATTCTCTAAATAAACTATATTCTCTATATAAACTCTATATAAACTATATTCTCTAAATAAACTCTATATAAACTATATTCTCTATATAAACTCTATATAAACTATATTCTCTAAATAAACTCTATATAAACTATATTCTCTATATAAACTATATATAAACTATATTCTCTAAATAAACTCTATATAAACTATATTCTCTATATAAACTATATTCTCTATATAAACAATATTCTCTATATAAAATACATTCTCCATATAAACTATATTCTTTATATAAACTCTATATAAATATCATTTTCTATATAAACTCTACTTAAACTACATTCTCTTTATAAACTCTATCTAAACATTATTCTCTATATTAACTCTATATCAACATTATTCTCTATTTAAACTCTATATCAACATTATTCTCTATATAAACTATATTCTCTATATAAACTATATTCTCTATATAAACTATATTCTCTATATAAACTATATTCTCTATATAAACTCTATATAAAGTCGAAAAACATCCAGAATCTCACAGTATCCCTTTAATGTACCTGTAAATACTTTCTTCCAGAGACTACATGACCTCTACAGTCGGCTCGGGGATTCAAACCAGTGCACTTTCGGTTACTGGCCCAACGCTCTTCACCACCAGGCTAACTGACACCCAAATGGATTAGAGATGGACCCGAATCCCGTAAAATCCCCAGGGCTCTGGAGGAGAGCAGCTGTGCCTCTGTCCAGCACCAGCACCACAGGAGCTGCTGCACCTACCAGCCTAGAGAATGCTGCTCAGCCCACCCTGGCCAAGGGGTCTATCTGTCTGCCCTTGGGAATGACAAAGACAAAGTATACAATGTGTCTCAAATGGCACCCTATTTCCTCATGGTTAAATTACTGCACTACTTTTGACCAGGGTCCATAAGGCTCTGGTCAACAGTAGTGCACTACATAGGGAATAGGGCGCCATTTGGGATACAACCATACTGTTGTTGTCTGAGAGCGGAGATTGGGCGACTGTGACTTTGACGAGACAGATCTAATTTTATAGGCACTGTTAAAAAAAGAAAACAACATGGTTCCATTTAAATGCGTTTGTTTTATTGACTAAAAAGTAAACAAATGTGCTAATAACGCCCAAATGTTTCAAATTAAGGGGAGATTGCTTCATAAAAGGATTTGTAAAGGTTCTGTAGTAAAGGTTGAAAGCACTTTACTACTTGTTACGGTGTGTCCTATATCAAGAGGATAACAATGATTAAAGCTAAAAACAATCTTTATAAAAACTGAAATGACTCAGATCTTCCCTTTCTGAAATAGTACATAAAGAAAAGACACACTAAAAGAAAAGACTACAGACACAGCACCACATGCTGCTAAAGCCTAATGTAATTCAGACACAGCACCACATGCTGCTAAAGCCTAGTGTAATTCATACACAGCACCACATGCTGCTAAAGCCTAGTGTAATTCATACACAGCACCACATGCTGCTAAAGCCTAGTGTAATTCATACACAGCACCACATGCCGCTAAAGACTAGTGTAATTCATACACAGCACCACATGCTGCTAAAGCCTAGTGTAATTCATACACAGCACCACATGCTGCTAAAGCCTAGTGTAATTCATACACAGCACCACATGCTGCTAAAGCCTAGTGTAATTCATACACAGCACCACATGCTGCTAAAGCCTAGTGTAATTCAGACACAGCACCACATGCTGCTAAAGCCTAGTGTAATTCATACACAGCACCACATGCTGCTAAAGCCTAGTGTAATTCATACACAGCACCACATGCTGCTAAAGCCTAGGTGTAATTCATACACAGCACCACATGCTGCTAAAGCCAAGTGTAATTCATACACAGCACCATATGCCGCTAAAGACTAGTGTAATTCATGGCATATTTGCTGGCTTTTAATCATTCACTGTAAGCATTACAATTGGGGTTATTATATTTGGTTATTATATCTAATTGTTGCCATGGCATAATCAGTGCTGCAATATGGGAGCTTTTGTGTTCTCACAAATTACTATGCAAGGGTGAATGTAGGAGTGCAGGGTTAACATGGTGTATTGCTGTGTCTGTGTGTGTATGTGTGTGTGTGTGTGTGTGTGTGTGTGTATGCGTGTGTGTGTATGTGTGTTTGTGTGTGTGTTTGTGTGTGTGTGTGCATTGCATGCGTGCACATATGTGTATGCTATGCCGTGCATGCATGCTCGACATGTGCAGTCGCAATTGTGAGTGTGATCGAATGGATGTGTGTGTGTGTGTGTGTGAGAGAGAGAGAGAGAGAGAGAGAGAGAGAGAGAGAGAGAGAGAGAGGGACAGAGAGAGAGAGAGAGAGAGAGAGAGAGAGAGAGAGAGAGAGAGGGGGGAGAGAGGGGGGAGGGAGAGAGAGAGAGAGAGAGAGAGAGAGAGAGAGAGAGAGAGAGAGAGAGAGAGAGAGAGAGAGAGAGAGAGAGAGAGAGAGAGAGAGAGAGAGAGAGAGAGAGAGAAAGAAGAAAGAGAAAGAAAGAAAGAAAGAAAGAAAGAAAGAAAGAAAGAAAGAAAGAAAGAAAGAAAGAAAGAAAGAAAGAAAGAAAGAAAGAAAGAAAGACAGAATCTGTACTGTGAAAATATCACTTAAACCTACTAAAATAAAACCTTATACAATATAGCCTAGTCATAACCATGACAACATAGATTTCAAATTCAACTGTCATATAAACTCATCTGAAAATCACTGCAGTTCATGTGAAACAATAGGCAGTAATTTGTGATGAAGACCTGACACCAATTGTTATGAGAAATCGAATAAGCCATGTTTATGACGTAAGCTCTTTGAGATATAAAGTTGATGCTGTACTTGAGCCCAGACTCATAACATGGCTCTCTCTGAACCAACATATTGACTGTGCTGTTCAACATAATCATATTCCAATAACTACATGGCTCTGAACCAACATATTGACTGTGCTGTTCAACATAATCATATTCCAATAACTACACATAAGCAATAAGGCCAGAGGGGGTGTGGTATATGGCCAATATACCACGGCTAAGGGCTGTTCTAAAGCACGACGCAACGTGGAGTGCCTGGATACAGCCATTACCCGTGGTATATTGGCCATATACCACAAACCCCCGAGGAGCCTTATTGCTATTATAAACTGGTTACCAACGTAATTAGGTCAGTACAAATAAATGTTTTGTCATACACGTGGTATACGGTCTGATATACCACGTCTGTCAGCCAATCAGCATTCAGGGCTCGAACCACCCAGTTTATAATTATAGATAATCACTGAGTGAGATTGCAGGTAATGGCCTTCTGTTATGATTTAACTGGATAGAACCCAAATGCAGACAAGTACACCAAGCCAGAGAAGTTTTAACAGGTTTATTATAATGTTCAATAGTCCAGGTTTCCAATAAATGGGGAAGAGCAAGTCCAGGTTACAGGGAGGGTACAGATCCAGGTCAGGGCAGGTGTGGTACCGTAATGTCCTAGTGTCCGTGGTGAGTCCAAAGGAGAGGCCCGATAGTGGAGAGCAGGATGGTGGTGGCAGGAGTGAAGCGGAGGCAGGAGTCAGGTTCCAAATATCTGTGGCACAGGAGAAAAAGTAAATAAACAGTCCAAAAAACACAAGAGCGAAAAACAGACAGGTTGAGTCGGCAGCGAGACTAACATGGTTGTCTTGACTATGATCTGACGATGAGTGGAAAGTTTGACCGGGTCTTAAAGGCTGAGGTGATTATGGTGAATGAGCTGCAGCTGGAACCCTGACTCCCGCACACCAGACTTCACTCCTGCAATCAAGGACAGACAGAGGGAGGGGAGAGCAGAGAGAGCTACCTAGCAGCAGTAGGCCTAACAGTACCCCCCCTCTACGGACGCCACCTGGCGGCCGACAGGGTTTATCAGGATGTAACCTATGAAACTCACGAACCAGAGCAGGATCCACAATGAAGCTCCTGGGCACCCAGGAACGTTCCTCAGGACCATAACCTCCCAATCCACCAGGTACTGGAAACCACGACCCCGGCGGCGAACATCCAGAAGTCGCCGGACAGTGTAGACCGGACCCCCACCCACGATCTTGGGCGGAGGAGGGGGACGAGAGGGCGGGCACAAAGGGCTAACCGACACAGGCTTAATCTGGGAAACATGAAAGGTGGAATGAACCCGTAGGGAGGCAGGAAGCTGTAGCTTAACCGCGCAGGGGTTAACAATAGACAGTATCTTGAACGGTCCTATAAAACGAGGCGCCATCTTCTTCGACTCCACCTTCAATGGAAGGTCCCGTGACTTCAGCCATACCTCTTGACCAGGAGAGTAACCGGGAGCCTGGGACCGGTGACGGTTGGCTTGCCTCTGCATGTACGCCCGAAGCTCGGGACAGAGCTACCCTGGCCTTCCTCCAGACCTTGCAGCGCGGCGCATGTGGGACTGCACCGAGGGTACCGCAAGTTCCCTCTCTTGGGAAGGGAACAGGGGAGGTTGATAACCCAGAGCACACAGAAAAGGAGACAAACCAGAGGAAGCGTTAGTCAAGGTGTTATGAGCATATTCCACCCAGGGGAGCATGGAGCTCCATGACCCAGGGTTAGACCCAGTGACACAGCGAAGTGCGGTCTCCATCTCCTGGTTCGCTCTCTCGGCTTGCCCGTTGGTCTGGGGGTGATATCCAGAGGACAGGCTGGATGTAATGCCCAAAGCTTTACAGAAAGCTTTCCACACCTGGGAGACAAACTGGGGACCCTGTCAGAGACAATATCCGTGGGTAGACCATGAGAGCGGAACACATGTTCAACCAAAATATCAGCCGTCTCTCTGGCAGTGGGCAGTTTAGGTAGGGCCAAAAAATGAGCGAACTTAGAAAAACGATCAATCACCGTAAGAATGACAGTCTTACCAGATGAGGGGGGAAGTCCAGTGACAAAATCCATAGCGATATGCGACCAGGGCCGGCTGGGTATAGGTAGAGGTCGTAGATGACCAGCGCTGGCCTGGGTGGAGTTTTTACTTCGTGCACATACCGCACAAGCAGCAATGAAGGCTCGAGTGTCCGCCTCCATCGTGGCCCACCAGAACTTCCGTCGCACAAAGTCAAGGGTCCGCGAAACTCCAGGGTGACAGGTAAGGGGAGACGAGTGAGCCCACTGAAGTACCTGGGAGCGAGCAGACTCAGGGACAAACATCCGGTTAGGAGGACCCCTCCCAGGGTCAGCTTGATGATGTTGAGCCTGTCTAACAATCCCCTCGATGTCACATGTGATGACTGCAATACTGCAGGTAGGAGGCAAAATGGGTTCAGGGTTACTACCAGTATCAACAGCCGAATGAACACGAGACAGGGCGTCAGGCTTGACGTTGCGTGACCCAGGACGGTAAGACAGAGAAAAATTGAATCTCCCAAAAAATAGTGCCCACCTGGCTTGACGGGGGTTGAGCTGCTTCGCTGACTGGAGGTAAGCCAGATTCTTATGATCCGTCCAAACGATGAAGGGTTGTTCCGCCCTCCAACCAATGTCGCCACTCCCTCGAGAGCCAGCTTAACGGCGAGCAGTTCACGATTTCCAACATCATAATTCCTCTCTGCCTGAGAAAGTTTCCTTGAGAGAAAAGCACAGGGATGCAGTTTGTTATCTTCAGGAGAACGTTGTGACAACACTGCACCTACCCCAGTGTCGGATGCATCCACCTCCACGACAAACTGGCGGTCGGGGGTCCGGCTGCATCAGAATGGGAGCGAGGCGAGCGATGTTTCAGTTCTTGAACGCTGATTCGGCCCCCTTCATTCCAAGCGAACGGTCGTGAGATGGAGGTGAGAGCGGTGAGTGGCGCCGCAATGCGGCTGTAGTCCTTGATGAACCTCCTATAGAAGTTCGCAAACCCCAGGAATCGTTGAAGTTGTTTGCGGGTAGAGGGAGCTGGCCAGTCCGTGACAGCAGAGATCTTAGCTGGGTCCATCCGCAGCTCCCCCTGAGCTATGATGTAACCCAAAAAAGAGGTCTCAGACACATGAAATTCACATTTCTCCATCTTCACAAACAGTTTGTTCTCCAACAACCTTTGCAACACCTGGCGCACATGCAGTTCATGTTCCTGGGAGGACTCTGAGAAAATCAAGATATCATCCAGATAGACAAAAACAAACCGATTCAACATGTCCCGAAGGGACATCATTGACTAGTGCCTGAAAAACAGCAGGGGCATTAGACAACCCAAAAGGCATAACCCGATACTCAAAATGTCCCAAGGGTGTGTTGAAGGCAGTCTTCCATTCATCACCCTTACGAATGCGCACCAGGTGATACGCGATTTCGTAGATCCAGTTTCGTAAAGATGGTAGCACCATGAAGGAGGGAAAAGCAGAATTAATCAAAGGCAGAGAATACTTGTTCTTAATGGTGATGTTGTTAAGTCCACGGTAATCAATACAGGGTCTGAGGGTCTTATCCTTCTAGCAACAAAAAAGAATCCCGCTCCTACAGGTGACGAGGAAGGACGCATAATACCTGCCGCCAAGGAGTCCCGAATGTAGTTCTCCATAGCCTCCGTCTCCGGCCGGGAGAGATTGTACAGGCGACTGCTGGGGAGCGGGGCTCCTGGCTGGAGGTCAACTGGCGCAGTCGTAAGGCCGGTGAGGAGGAAGAGAAGTAGCTCTGTGTTTGCAGAAAACGGATGCCAGGTCATGATACACGTCAGGAACAGCAGAAAGATCCATGGACTCCAGTGGAGGTTGAGGCACAGTACTGGCAGGAGTCTGAGCAGAACACAAACAATTCACATGACAAAATGTGCTCCATGAAACAATGCTACCTGTCACCCAATCAATGTGTGGATTGTGTTTTATGAGCCAGGGGATACCAAGGACCAGGGGAGTCTGTGGGCAGTCGATAATATGGAATTGAATGTTCTCCTGATGATTTCCCGACACTCTAAGACAAACAGGAACAGTCTGATGGGTAATGCGGGTCAACAATTGTCCATTTAGACCCTTAGCCTGCAGCGGACAGTCCATAGGAACAGTCTCCAAATCCATTTGTTGAGCCCACTCTCTATCCAAAAAGCTTCGTCGGCACCAGAGTCAATCAGCGCACTAACAGAGAAATTCTGGGACTGCCACTGGAGGGATGCCTGGAGCAGAATGCGGGGAGAAGAGGAAGAATCCGCTGCTCGGCTCACCAAAACTTCTCCCATAAATGATGAGCCGGTCCTTTTCCCCGGACGAACTGGGCAGGAAGGAACGAAATGACCAGCTTCTCCACAATACAGGCAGACCCGAGCCTGAATACGACGTGCACGCTCCTCTGAGGACAACCGTGCAGACCCACCTCCATGGCCGGGTTCAGTGCTCCTCGTATCGACTCGGGAAGACACGGCTCTCTCCGTAGGGACGATGCAGGGAGGAGTTTGTTGATGACAGACAGGTTGCTTGGAACTAACACTCCTCTCCGGCGGCGCTCCCGAATCCGATTATCCAACCTGATAGTGAGTGAAATAAGATTATCCAGCGTAGGCGATTCATCATATGACACCAATTCATCTTTTAAAGTCTCAGACAAAGCATTGATGAACACTCCTTGTAATGCCTCGTCATTCCAACCACTCACTGCTGCTAAAGTCCGAAACTCCACTGCCATCTCCGCCACACTACGAGCCCCTGCCGAAGAGAAAACAACCGTTCGCAGCCTCCTTGCCTCGTCCGGGGTGGTCAAAAACCTTCCTCATCTCCGTGGTGAAGGCCAACGTAAGCGTTGCAAATGTCCGACTGACTCTCCCAGACCGCGGATCCCCAGGCACGAGCGGAACCGCTAGTAGAGTTGATAAGGTCAGGACACGGGCTCTTTCTGAGGCGTAGGTGAGGGGCTGTTGTTCAAACACTAACGAGCATTGAGTCAAAAAATCGCCACAGGTTCCCATGTTCCGGTCATAGCGCTCTGGAGCAGGAACAAAAGGCTCTCTGATCTGGGCTGAAGGGGTAGTAAGGGCAGACACTTGATTGGTGAGTAATTGAACCTGATTAAGCAGCACCTGACTGTCCTCAGCAATCGTCTTAAACAGGGTATCATGTTGGCCAAGTAGAATGCCCTGATTGGCTATGGCAGTCCAAATTTGAGTGCACTCTGGGGTGGTATCCGAGCTACTGTCTGCTGGGTTCATGTTGGTCAGATCATACTGTTGTGATTTAACTGGATGAACCCAAATGCAGACAAGTACACCAAGCCAGAGAAGTTTTAACAGGTTTATTATAATGTTCAATAGTCCAGGTTTCCAATAAATGGGGGAAGAGCAAGTCCAGGTTACAGGAGGGTACAGATCCAGGTCAGGGCAGGTGTGGTACCGTAATGTCCTAGTGTCCGTGGTGAGTCCAAAGGAGAGGCCCGATAGTGGAGAGCAGGATGGTGGTGGCAGGAGGAAGCGGAGGCAGGAGTCAGGTTCCAAATATCTGTGGCACAGGAGAAAAAGTAAATAAACAGTCCAAAAAACACAAGAAGCGAAAAACAGACAGGTTGAGTCCGGCAGCGAGACTAACATGGTTGTCTTGACTATGATCTGACGATGAGTGGAAAGTTTGACCGGGTCTTAAAGGCTGAGGTGATTATGGTGAATGAGCTGCAGCTGGAACCCTGACTCCCGCACACCAGACTTCACTCCTGCAATCAAGGACAGACAGAGGGAGGGGGAGAGCAGAGAGAGAGCTACCTAGCAGCAGTAGGCCTAACA